>NC_068447.1:43892908-44192908 GCF_023373465.1 Oncorhynchus keta | reverse complement strand
CAGAGATGTTCCTTAAGCACTAAATGCTTATTTATCTCCGATTTTGACCACAAATTTGTTTACATCCCTGTTAGTGAGCATTTCTCCTTTGCCAAGATAGACCACACCTGTCAGGGGGATGGATTATCAAGAAGTTGATTAAACAGTATGGTCATTACACAGGTGCACTTTGTGCTGGGCACAATTAAAGGCCACTCTAAAATGTGCAGTTTTGTCACAAAACACAATGCCACAGATGCCTCAGGTTTTGAGAGAGCGTACAGTTGGCATGCTGACTGCAGGAAAGTCCACCAGAGCTGCTGCCAGATAATTGAATATTAATTTCTCTACCATAAGCCGCGTCAATGTCGTTTTAGAGAATTTGGCAGTAGGTCCAACCGGCCTCACAACCGCACACCACGTGTATCCACGCCTGCCCATGACCTCCACATCCGACTTCTTCACTTGTGGCATCGTCTGAGATTCGCCACCCGGACAGCTGATAAAATTTTCAGAAACTGTCTCAGGAAAGCTCATCTGCATGCTCGTTGTCCTCACCAAGGTCTTGACCTGACTGCAGTTCGGTAGCGTAACCTACTTCAGTGGGCAAATGTTTACCTTTGATGGCCACTGGCATGCTGGAAAAGTGTGATCTTCAAGGAAGAATCCCGGTTTTAGCTGTATTGGGCAGATGGCAGACAGCATGTATGGCGTTGTGGGCGAGCGGGTTGCTGACGTCAACGTTGTGAACAGAGTGCCCCAGGTGGCGGTGGGGTTATTGTATGGGCAGGTATACGGACAACGAACACAATTGCATTTTATCGATGTCAATATGAATATGAGATACTGTGACAAGATCCTGAGGACCATTGTCATGCTATTCATCTGCCACCATCACCTCATGTTTCATCATGATAATGCACTGCCCCATGTCACAAGGATCTGTACACAATTCCTGCAAGCTGAAAATGTCCCAGTTCTTCCATGGCCTGCATACTCAACAGACATGTCACCCGTTGGGCATGTTTGGGAAGCTCTGGATCGACGTGTGTTCCAGTTCCTTCCAATATCCAGCAACTTCGCATAGCCATTCAAGAGGAGTGGGACAACGTTCCACAGGCCACAATCAACAGCCTGATCAACTTTATGTGAAGGATATGTGTTGCTCTGTGTGAGGCAAATGGTGGTCACACCAGACACTTACTGGTTTTCTGATCCACGCCCTACTTTTTTTTATTTTTAAAGTAATCTGTGACCTACAGATGCATTTCTGTATCCCTAGTTGTGAAATCCTTAGATTAGTGCCTAATGAATTTATTTGACAAGGCTCCCGAGTGGCTTGGTGGTCTAAGATTATTATTAGTAGAGTGCAGTGAGTGTGCATTGGAGCCAGTACAAGAATGTCAGTACAACAAAAAAGGGGGTCAATGCAAATATTCCAGGTAGCCATTTAATTAACTGCTCAGCAATCTTATGGCATGGGGGTAGAAGCTGTTCGGGAGCCTTTTGGTCTCAGACTTGCTGTGCAGAACAGCCTATGACTTGAGTGGCTGGAGTCTTTGACCATTTTTGGCTTTTCTCTGGCACCGTTTGGTAGAGAGGACCTGGATGGCACGGAGTTCGGCTCCAGTGATGTACGCACTCCACTTTGTAGCGCCGTAAGCACTCCCCTTTGTAGCACCTTTGGGTCGGATGCCAAGCACTTGCCATACCGAGCTGTGATGCAGCCAGTCAGGATGCTCTCAATGGTGCAGTGTAGAGGTCGACCGATTAATCAGAATGGCCGATTAATTAGGGCCGATTTCAAGTTTTCATAACAATCGGAAATCTGTATTTTATTTTTATTTTATATACCTTTTTATTTAACTAGACAAGTCAGTTAAGAACACATTCTTATTTTCAATGACGGCCTAGGAATGGTGGGTTAACTGCCTTGTTCAGGGCAGAACGACAGATTTTCACCTTGTCAGCTCGGGGGATCCAATCTTGCAACCTTATAGTTAACGAGTCCAACACAATAACGACCTGCCTCTCTCTCGTTGCACTCCACAAGGAGACTGCCTGTTACGCGAATGCAGTAAACCAAGGTAAGTTGCGAGCTAGCATTAAACTTATCTTATCACTAGTTAACTACACGTGGTTGATGATATTATCTAGCGTGTCCTGTGTTGCATATAATCTGACTGAGCACACAAGTATCTGACTGAGCGGTGGTAGGCAGAAGCAGGCGCGTAAACATTCATTCAAACAGCACTTTCGTGCGTTTTGCCAGCAGATCATCGTTGTGCGTCAAGCATTGCGCAAGCCTATTAACTCCCGAGATGAGGCTGGTGTGACCGAAGTGAAATGGCTAGCTGGTTAGCGCGCACTAACTAGAGGGACAGAAGCTATACTGTTACACTGGCAATACTAAAGTGCCTATAAGAACATCCAATAGCCAAAGGTTAATGAAATACAAATGGTATAGAGGGAAATAGTCCTATAATTCCTATAATAACTACAACCTAATTCTTCTTACCTGGGAATATTGAAGACTCATGTTAAAAGGAACCACCAGCTTTCATATGTTCTCATGTTCTGAGCAAGGAACTGAAACGTTAGCTTTCTTACATAGCACATATTGCACTTTTACTTCTCCAACACTTTGTTTTTGCATTATTTAAACCAAATTTAACATGTTTCATTATTTACTTGAGGCTAAATGGATTTTTATTGATGTATTATATTAAGTTAAATAAGTGTTCATTCAGTATTGTTGTAATTGTCATTATTACAAATAAGGGGGAAAAAAATCGGCGGATTTAATCGGTATCGGCTTTTTTGGTTCTCCAAGAATCGGTATCGGCGTTGAAAAATCATAATTGGTCGACCTCTAGTGCAATGTATAACTTTTTGAGTATTTGAGGGTCCATGTCTGGGACTTTGTCTGGTTCTGTGATGTGTCCATATTCACAAGTATTTGTTTGTCTGCTAAGTCAATAAAGATATCAAATCGAAGTGTGGTGTTATATCTGTGGTGCTGTCTAAGGCAATGCATCTCAGTGCTTGAGGCGTCACTACAGACACCCTGGTTTGAATCCAGGCTGTTTCACAACTGGTCGTGATTGGGAGTCCCATAGGACGGCGCGCAATTGGCCCAGCGTCTCCCGAGTTTGGCCGGTGTAGGCCGTAATTGTAAATAAGAATTTGTTCTTAACTGACTTGT
Organism: Oncorhynchus keta; assembly: GCF_023373465.1. Classification (NCBI taxonomy): domain Eukaryota; kingdom Metazoa; phylum Chordata; class Actinopteri; order Salmoniformes; family Salmonidae; genus Oncorhynchus; species Oncorhynchus keta. The sequence continues at coordinate 44,189,724 of NC_068447.1, read as the reverse complement.
CTAGTTAAATAAAAAATATATGCAACTCCAAGACTAGCTCATCACCAAGATTATGTTCAGGGGGAATCATCTGGGAGATGTACGAAGTTAGCACTGGTAGTTTTCGCTAGCTTTCCCCATTACTTTTTCCAATATTTTTTAGTTTACAGCCTTATTCTAAAATGTATTTAAATCCCCCCCCCCCTCCACACAATACCCCATAATGACAAAGCAAAAACAGGTTTTTATAAATTTTTGCAAATGTATTAAATAAAAAGAACACATTTACGTAAGTATTCATACCCTTTACTCAGTACTTTGTTGAAGCACCTTCGGCAGCGATTACAGCCTCGAGTCTTCTTTTGTATGACTCTACAAGCTTGGCACACCTGTATTTGGGGAGTTTCTCCCATTCTTCTCTTCAGATCCTCTCAAGCTCTGTCAGGTTGGATGGGGAGCGTCGCTGCACAGCCATTTTCAGGTCTCTCCAGGGATGTTAGATGGGTTCGAGTCTGGGCTCTGGCTGGGCCACTCAACAAAATTCAGAGACTTGTCCCGAAGCCAATACAATACAGGAGTGGCTATGTGCTTAGGGTCGCCGCTCTGCTACCTCCCGGGTGGCGCAGTGGTTAAGGGCGCTGTACTGCAGCGCCAGCTGTGCCATCAGAGACTCTGGGTTCGCGCCCAGGCTCTGTCGTAACCGGCCGCGACCGGGAAGTCCGTGGGGCGACGCACAATTGGCCTAGCGTCGCCCGGGTTAGGGAGGGCTTGGCCGGTAGGGATGTCCTTGTCTCATCGCGCACCAGCGACTCCTGTGGTGGGCCGGGCGCAGTGCGCGCTAACCAAGGTTGCCAGGTGCAAAGTGTTTCCTCCGACACATTGGTGCGGCTGGCTTCCGGGTTGGATGCGCGCTGTGTTAAAGAAGCAGTGCGGCTTGGTTGGGTTGTGTATCGGAGGACGCGTGACTTTCAACCTTCGTCTCTCCCAAGCCTGTACAGGAGTTGTAGAGATGAGACAAGCTAGTAGCTACTAAAAACAATTGGATACCATGAAATTGGGGAGAAAATGGGGTAAAAGAAATTAGGTGAACTTTTGACCCAGTCTGTGGTCCTGAGCGCTCTAGGGCAGGTTTTCATCAAGGATCTTTCTGTACTTTGCTCCGTTCATATTTCCCTCGATCCTGACTTTTCTCCCAGTCCCTGATGCTGAAAAACATCCTCACAGCATGCTTCACCGTAGGGACGGTATTGGCCAGATGATAAGCAGTGCCTGGCTTCCTCCAGATGTGACACTTTGCATTCAGGCCAAAGAGCTAATTCTTGGTTTCACCAGACCAGAGAATCTTGTTTCTCATGGTCTGCGAGTCCTTTCGTTGCCTTTTGGCAAACTCCAAGCAGGCTGTCATGTGGCTTTTACTGAGGAGTAGCTTACATCTAACAACTCTACCATAAAGGCCTGATTGTTGGAGTGTTGCAGAAATGGGAGAACATTCCAGAAGGACAACCATCTCCACAGAGGAGCTCTGTCAGAGTAACCATCGGGTTCTTGGTCACCTCCCTGACCAAGGCCCTTCTACCCCAATTGCTCAGTTTGGCCGGGCTGCCAGCTCTAGAATGATTCTTGGTGGTTCCAAACTTCCTCTGTTAAACAATGGAGGCCACAGCCACCATGCCTCCATCTTGGCAGTCCCCCACGATTGTAAAAAAATATATATTTGGAAGCTATAGAAATTAATTTATGAATGTCTACATTTGTTTTATTTATTATATTACAGACACCGTAAAGCTGCAATGTGCAACTTTTTTAACAACCCCTGACCAAATTCACATAGAAAAAATCAGTTATGCATTTGTCATTCTTATTGAAAGCAAGTCTATGATGTGTAGATTTTCTATGCTTCCCATTCTTAAGTTTAGTGTTTGCGTCTTCGATTTTGTACACCGGCTTCTAACAGCTGAAAATACAATAATTTAGGTTATTGAAAATATATTTCACTCCGCTTTAGATGGTACAATGATTCTCTACACCTGTGGGTCCCAAAGTTTTATAGTCCCGTACCCCTTAAAACATTCAACCTCCAGCTGCGTACCCCCTCTAGCACCAGGGTCAGCGCACTCTCAAATGTTATTTTTTGCCATCATTGTAAGCCTGCCACACACACACTAAACAATACATTTATTAAACATCAGAATGAGTGAGTTTTTGTTACAACCCGGCTCGTGGGAAGTGACAAAGAGCTCTTATAGGACCAAGGTACAAATAATAATCTAATTATAGTAATAATTATCAATAATTTTGCTCATTATTTAGCCATCTTACATAAACTTTATTTGAAAATTGTGAATAACTCATCACAGGTTAATGAGAAGGGTGTGCTTGAAAGGATGCTCATAACTCTGCAATTTTGGGTTGTATTGGAGAGAGGCTCAGTCTTAAATAATTTTCCATACACAGTCTGTGCCTGTATTTAGTTTTAATGCTTGTGAGGGCCAAGAATCCACTCTCACATAGGTACATGGTTGCAAAGGGCATCAGTGTCTTAATAGCAAGATATGGCAAGAAACTGAGCGCAGCCCTATCCAGAAATCTGTCAGTGGCTTTTGATTTAAATTAAATTTTCACAGGACCGCTTGCTGCAATATCCTTGAGGCTCTCTTGTTCAGATATCTGTAAGTGGACTGGAAGCAGTGCATGAAAGGAATAACGAATCCAGTTGTTTGTGTCATCCGTTTCGGGAAAGTACCTGCGTAATTGCGCACCCAGCACTCGAATGCTTCGCTATATCACATTTGACATTGTCCGTATGCGTGAGTTAATTTGCACACACACAAATCATACAATGATGGAAAGACCTGTGTGTTGTCCTTGTTAATGCAGACAGAGAAGAGCTCCAACTTCTTAATCATAGCCTCAATTTTGTCCTGCACATTGAATATAGTTGCGGAGAGTCCCTGTAATCCTAGATTCAGATCATTCAGGCGAGAAACTCGTCATCATGCAAGCGGTCAGACAAGTGAAAATGATGGTCAGTAAAGACAACTTTAAGCCTGTCTCTCGTGTCAATACTTTGCCCCATAATAACCAGCGCACTTTCTGTATGTTGTAAAAGCGTTACATGTTCACTGCCCATATCATTGCATAATGCAGAAAATACACGAGAGTTCTGTGGCCTTGATTTAACAAAGTTAACCATTTTCACTGTAGTGTTCAAAATGTCTTTCAAACTGTCAGGCATTCCTTTGGCAGTAAGGGCCTCGGTGGATGCTGCAGTGTACTCAAGTGGCGTCGGGTGCAACTCTTTGCACGCGCGTTACCACTCCACTATGTCTCCCTGTCATGGCTTTTGCACCATCAGTACAGATACCAACACATCTTGACCACAAGTCCATTTGATGTCACAAAGCTGTCCAGTACTTTAAAAATATCCTCTCCTGTTGTCCTGGTTTGCAGAAGATGTCTTAATTGACACCCCTCCCCCCCACTCATCCAGATGTAACTCATATAATTCACTGGCTTGTATGCGAACCAGTAATTGTTTCAAAACATCTCCTGTCATGTCACTGATGCGTTGTGAAACAGTGTTGTTTGATGAAGGCATTGTCTATATAGTTTGTTTGGCCTTTTCCCCCAGCATTGTCCCAGCTATATCCTCTGCAGCAGGAAGAATTAAGTCCTCCACAATAGTATGGGGCTTGCCTGTTCTAGCCACTCGGTAGCTCACCATATAAGACACTTCTAGCACCTTCTTATGAAGGGTATCTGTTGCAGTTTATACATGTCTTACTACTCAAGGCTTAATTCTCGCTCAAAAAACTCCTGAGGCTTTTTTTTTCAGATTGGCATGTTTTGTTTCTAAATGTCTGCACAAGAGTGAAGGTTTCATCGAGTTGTGAGATAGCCACTGTGTATTATATGTGCAAAAGAACTGAGGAAAGGCACCCAATATAAGTGAACCCCAAATCAATGTAGTTCTCATCATATTTGCACCTCTTCGATTGTCCAGCGTCCCTGTCTGTTGTTCGGTGCTGTCCCGGGTGAAGGGGCAGTAGCTCTTTGGCCGTGTCAGATTCACAACTGTAAGTGTCCATGCTAGCTGGGCTAAGTACAACATGTAGAATTACTGATGTTAGCTTTGGATGTGCTTGTGGAAGCTGAACAACTTGTGTCGTCGACAGGTCCAGGTGTAGTATTGCTGGTCGTAGCAGTACTACCAGTAGAGGTGGTATGTGTGTCTCTATGGAAACGGGCCTATTTCTTTTTTTTTAACCATTTATACATTTTTTTTAATGGAATGAGCGTCTGCTACGTTTGGCTTCATACGGACCGTTATTGGAATTCCCGCGAGAGAGTAATGTGATTGGATGTTAATTATTTGACAAGACTACCTTTTATTTGACATTGTGTTATTTTAATTTTGGCAGTGAAACGAGGCTACTCAGGCGAGTCAAAAACCTCACCCAAAATGTATAGCCCCGTTGGAAAATATAAATGAACTGTTTGAAAATGGGGGGAAATGTCAAAATTATTATTTTTAAATGTGAATCACATTTTTATTTGGCGTACCTCCAACAGCCTTGCGCATACCCCTGGGGAATACCTACTCTACACAATTGCTTGTTTTGTCACATAAATTGAAATTAGGCGAACTATTAGTATTTTAGCAACCAGGCAATATTGTATATTGTACCTTTTTTATTTTTTATTAATACTTTTAAAATGATATGCCTATTATGAGGCAAATATATATATATATATATTTTTTTAAATACACAGATTATTTTTTTTAAACATACTGAGTTATAGTTCTTATAAGGAAATCAGTCAATTGAAATAAATTCGTTAGGCCCTGATCTATGGGTTCACATGACCAGGAATACAGAAATTAATCTGTTGGTCACCAATACTTTTGGTCATGTAGTGTATGTGGACTCCTGCTCATCGAACGTCTAATTTCTAAATCATGGGCATTAATATGTAGTTGCTTCCCCCTTTGCTGCTATAACAGCCTACAGTCGTGACCAAAAGTTGAAAATGACACAAATATACATTTTCATAAAGTCTGCTGCCTCAGTTTGTATGATGGCAATTTGCATATACTACAGAATGTTATGAAGAGTAATCCGATGAATTTCAATTAATTGCGAAGTCCCTATTTGCCATGCAAATGAACTGAAACCCCAAAAAACATTTCCACTGCATTTCATCCCTGTCACAAAAGGACCAGCTGACATCATGTCAGTGATTCTCTCGTTAACACAGGTGTTAGTGAGACTGTCAGATGGAGAAGCGTAATTCATAACTCCAGAGAATGGAGCAGTGGAAACTCAGAGTCCAGTGGCGGCGAGCTTTACATCACTCAAGACGTCGCTTGATATTGTGCATGGTGATCATAGGCTTGTGTGCGGCTGCTCTGCCATGGAAACCCATTTCATCAAGCTCCCGATGAACAGTTCTTGTGCTGACGTTGCTTCCAGAGGCAGTTTGGAATAATAGCACTTAAGACCAGGGCACCTCTAACAAGGGCAGACATTTTACGTACTAACTTATTGGAAAGGTGGCACCGCCATAATACCGTGCCACGTTGAAAGTCACTGAGCTTTTCAGTAAGGCCATTCCACTGCCAATGTTTGTCTATGGAGATTGCATGGCGGTGTGCTCTATTTTATACACCTGTCAGCAATGGGTGTGGCTGAAATGGCCGACTCCGCTAATTTGAATCTGTGTACACACACTATATATAGTGTACTTTTTAAAAAAAGTAGGGGGGTGGTTTAGAAAACCAGTTAGTATCTGGTGTGACCACCATTTCCTCATTCAGCGCGACACATTTCCTTTGCATAGAATTCATCAGGCTGTTGATTGGGGTCTGCGGTTGTGGTGCGGGGTGGACGTACTGACAAATTCTCTGAAACAACGTTGGCGGCGGCTTATGGTAGAGAAATGAACATTAAATTCTCTGGCAACAGCTCTGGTGGACATTCCTGCAGTCAGCATGCCAATTGTACTCTCCCTCTAAATTTGAGACATCAGTGGCATTGTGTTGTGACAACACGGCACATTTTAGAGTGGCCCTTTACTGTCCCCAGCACAAGGACCACCTGTTCATCAGCTTTTTGATATGCCACACTTGTCAGGTGGATGGATTGTCTTGGCAAAGGAGAAATGCTCACTAGCAGGGATGTAAACAAATTTGTGCGCACAATTTTTGAGAAATAAGCTTTTTGTGAGGATGGAAAATTTCAGGGATCTTTCATTTCATCTTATAAAACATGGGACACTTTGAATGTTTATTTTTTTGTTCAGTATATATTAAAACGTTTTCCTTTTAAAGTATACTTTTTTAGATTACTAATGATACTGACACCGCTACAACAAATACTTTTTGTGCACGAAACATCTCATTTAAATACCGTGGAATTCCATTAATTCCTTTGGAGGACTGCTCCTACTGGGGAGTGCCAATATGGCCGACCTGTGGCTTCAAAGCCTCTCAATGGCCAATAGAAAGGATCAGCAATCCAGGGTTTATATACATCACTGGTCATGTCCTGTTTAAGCTACCAAATACCCTTTGATCTCACAGTAAAGTCAGAGTCAACCAATTTCTTTCTTTTCTTTTTTCTCTCTCTCTCTCTCTGTGTTTTTGTTTTTTTGTTGGTCTCCCCTACCCTCTAACCCTGGCAACTCTAGCCCTGTAGATTCCTGAGTCATTTGGCTCCCTGGCTGCAGGCAGGGAGAACTATTAATACAGTTTGTTTAGCTAGTTACCTAGCAGGCTGCATCAAACACTGCAGGCCTGTAGCTGATTATAGACAGAGAACCGCTCGACCTGCTCGCTCCCTTGGCCATTTGGGATTTGGGACGCAGACCAAGTTAACAGTGACGGGGACATTGCCGGCAGGCTCCGAGAGAGCAATTGGAATAGGGCCCACTGGCTGCGCTGACTTCTTTTGATGTTTCCATGTCACCTTGGATGAATGGAAGCTTAAATAGATGGGTGGACTGACTCTGAGTCTGACTCATATGTAGGCTATCGCATGTCTGAAATGGATATAATGAAAAGGATTTATGTGGAGGCGTTTTACCTCAAAAAGCACAAGAAGGAAGATTTAGACACCCACAATCTTTGCTTCTTCTGAAATTGTTTCTGTTGTAGAAACACAGATACAATTAGTCTTTCTGCAACATTTATTTTGTTGAAATATAATTTGAGCTCTGAATTTTTTCTTATTTATCGTAAACAAATTGGTTATTATAATTTATAGAAATAATTTAATATTCAATAAATATAGTACCCAACATATAATTTCGACCAAACCTTTTTTACAGCTATGAGTTAGACACGAGGAATCCAAAGAAATCGCCAAAAGCTACCCACGGCCTTCCTGCAACACCCCACGTCAATCACATCCTACATCCTGATATTACCAGGTTATGACCACTAGATGGTGCTGTTCCAGGTGATTTTTATAAAAAAATGATCTCCAAGAAATTGTAAAAAGGGAGAATTCACCCTGTTTCTTTACCCTGTAAGCAGTCTATGGGAAAGGCATGAAAGTAATCCATGCTTTGGTTTTGTTGTCCACTGTTTCAAAGGCAAACCTTTTAGCATTTGTGGCACAAATACAATGCAAGTCAATGGTACCTATATTAGCATTTTCATGCTTCATGTCTAAATCACATGAAGTATCTATTAATGTGTTGTGTAACTCAATTAAGTGGGAAACTATAGGTACCATTCACAGGAGGCTACTGAGGGGAGGATGGCTCATAATAATGGCCGGAATGGCGAGAATGGAATGGCATCACGAGCCCGTCCTCAACAATTGAGGTGCCACCAACCTCCTGTGGTACCATTTGCCACAAATGCAAAAAAGTAAGCATTTGAAACCATGGCCAGGTATACATAACCAAAGCATGGGTTGCTGTCATATTTTGTCCATAGACTGCTTACACGGTAAGACCAATATGTAATTTTGTGAACTATTCCGTTTCCATTAAGGGGGAGGGGGTTCTTAAAACAACAATCTCTTGGAATAACACCATCTAGTGGTCAGAACCTGGTAATATCAGGATGTACGATGGGACTAGGGCTGTGATGATAATTGAATAACCGTGTAACTAACGGTTATGGATGAAGATTGTCATGAAAATAAAATAACTGTCAAAACCGTTTAAATTAGGGCTGCACCGATATGACATTTTTGGCCGATACCGATATCCAATTTTTTTTCTCTTTCCCTTGCCAAAAAATAAACGTATGCCGATAACCAATATTTAAAATTTTAGCTGCATTTTTAGGCATCCTAGTACAGCTAAATATTTAACACACACACATATGGATGCAGCGGTCTAAGGCACTGCATCTCGGTGCAAGAGTCGTCACTACAGTCCCTGGTTCGATTCCAGGCTGAATCACATCCTGACGTGATTGGGAGTCCCATTTGTCCCAGCGTCGTTCGGGTTTGTCCGCCATCGTAAATAAGAACTTGTTATTTACTGACTTGCCTAGTTAAATAAAGGTTACACACACCACACTTACCAAAATATTATTTTGTTGGCACTTACGCATGTCCCCATTACCAATAAAACCAAATCAAAACCCATTTCTTTCACTTACTTGCTGTGCTGTTTCGTTGTTCATTTGTTCAGTCATTTCAGTCTCAACCAGGGTTCATCATACATGTCAAGCAGTGAAGTGTCAGCTCTGTCTGTCGCTGCTCTTCCTCAGTGTACACGGTCACTGTGTCCGTTTCCATCTTGTCCAGCTGTGTCTGTAACATTTCATGTAAACCCTGTTTCTTGTCTGCATCGAAGTAGCGGCCCTTGTACCTAGCATCGACAATGGTGGCAACACAGTAAAGAGGATCAGAGAATTCCACCGCATCACTTGTTCACAGCCTCTTGTAGAGTACTTTTGCAAGTGTTAACCCCACTGTCTGTCGGCAGATTTGTCGAGCAGGTATTTCGGAATGGTCGATTTAATTAGTGCCAATTTCAAGTTGTCATAACAGTCTGTAATCGGCATTAATGGACACCAATCATGGGCGATCACATTGCACTCCACGAGGAGACTGCCTGGCAGGCTGACTACCTGTTATGCGAGTGCAGCAAGGAGCCAAGATATGGTGCAAGCTAGCATTAAACTTATCTTTATTAAAAGCAATCAATCTTAACATAATCACAAGTTAACTACACATGGTTGATGATATTACTAGTTTATCTAGCTTGTCCTGCGTTCCATATAATCAATACGGTGCCTGTTAATTTGTCATTGAATCACAGCCTACTTTGCCAAACGGGTGATTTAACAAGCGCATTTGTGAGAAAAGCACTGTCATTGCACCAATGTGTACCTAACCATAAACATCAATGCCTTTCTTAAAATCGATACACAAGTATATACACTGCTCCAAAAATAAAGGGAACACTAAAATAACACATCCTAGATCTGAATGAATGAAATATTCTTATTAAATACTTTTTTCTTTACATAGTTGAATGTGCTGACAACAAAATCACACACATTATCAATGGAAATCAAATTTATCAACCCATGGAGGTCTGGATTTGGAGTCACACTCAAAATTAAAGTGGAAAACCACACTACAGGCTGATCCAACTTTGATGTAATGTCCTTAAAACAAGTCAAAATGAGGCTCGGTAGTGTGTGTGGCCTCCACGTGCCTGTATGACCTCCCTACAAAGCCTGGGCATGCTCCTGATGAGGTGGCGGATGGTCTCCTGAGGGATCTCCTCCCAGACCTGGACTAAAGCATCCGCCAACTCCTGGACAGTCTGGTGCAACGTGGCATTGGTGGATGGAGACATGATGTCCCAGATGTGCTCAATTGGATTCAGGTCTGGGGAACTGGCGGGCCAGTCCATAGCATCAATGCCTTCCTCTTGCAGGAACTGCTGACACACTCCAGCCACATGAGGTCTAGCATTGTCTTGCATTAGGATGAACCCAGGGCCAACCGCACCAGCATATGGTCTCACAAGGGGTCTGAGGATCTCATCTCGGTACCTAAGTGCAGTCAGGCTACCTCTGGCGAGCACATGGAGGGCTGTGCGACCCACCAAAGAAATGCCACCCCACACCATGACTGACCCACCGCCAAACCGGTCATGCCAGAGGATGTTGCAGGCAGCAGAACGTTCTCCACGGGATCTCCAGACTGTCACATGCTCAGTGTGAACCTGCTTTCATCTGTGAAGAGCACAGTGTGCCAGTGGTGAATTTGCCAATCTTGGTGTTCTCTGGCAAATGAAAAACGCCCCCACCTGTGGACGTCGGGCCCTCATATACCACCCTCATGGAGTCTGTTTCTGACCGTTTGAGCAGACACATGCACATTTGTGGCCTGCTGGAGGTCATTTTGCAGGGCTCTGGCAGTGCTCCTCCTGCTCCTCCTTACACAAAGGCGGAGGTAGCGGTCCTGCTGCTGGGTTGTTGCCCTCCTACGGCCTCCTCCACGTCTCCTGATGTACTGGGCTGTCTCCTGGAAGCGCCTCCATGCTGACATCGCTGGTCCAAATGTCAGTCAATCGTGAAGCTAATAGCAGTGACTCCCATAGCAAGTAGCTCATAGATGTGCATTTCATCAATACTGTTTAACTTCGGTAGGGCAACACCTGAAAAATAAAATAATGTGTGCCGGAGCTCAAGGTGCTAGACCAGTCGGCGAAAGCCACCATCATCCACGACAGGTTGATTGTCAAGGGCACTCTTTCAAATGACTTGGAACTAGTTTAGTTGTTGGAAGTGTGCGCTTAGTATTTCTTCTGCTTTTCTGTGTAGCACTGTATTTTTCGCGGAGTCATTATGTCAGCTTTGACATTGGATTTGCACATCGGCATTAAACTAGATGTTGGCATTTTTAGCTAATATCGACCAATTCCGATAAGCTCACCGATATATTGTGCATCCCTAATTTAAATAGGCCTACATTCATTTAGTTTTTTTTCTCAACATTTTGTATGAATTTTATTTTCATGTACACTGAACAAAAATATAAATGCAACATGTAACTATTCAAAGATTTTACTGACATTTCTTTTGTAGACCCTAGTCTGAGAATGCATCTGTTGGTCACAGATACCTTAAATAAAAGGATCAGAAAACCAGTCAGTATTTGGTGTGACCACCTTTTGCCTCATGCAGCGCGACACTTTTCCATCGCGTAGAGTTGATCAGGCTGTTCGTTGTGGAATGTTGTCCCACCCTCCTTCAATGGCTGTGCTAAGTTGCTGGATATTGGCGGGAACTGGGCCACACTGTCGTACACGTTGATCCACAGGATCCCAAACGTGCTCAATGGGTGACATGTCTGAGTATACAGGCCATGAAAGAACTGGGACATTTTCAGCTTCCAGGAATTGTGTACAGATCCTTGCGACATGGGTCCGTGCATTTAAAGGTTAAAAACCTATTTTTTAATTTAACTAGGCTTGCTGAAACGTGGTAATGGCGGCGGATGAATAGCATGACAACGGGCCTCAAGATCTCGTCACGGTATCTATGTGCATTCAAATTGCCATTGATAAAATGCAATTGTGTTGGTTGTCTCGAGTTTATGCCTGCCCATACCGTAACCCCACCACCACCATGGGGAACTCTGTTCACAAGGTTGACATCAGCAAACCGCTCACCCACACGACAACATACACGCTGTCTGCTGTTGTGAGGCTGGTTGGACGTACTGCCAAATTCCCTAAAATGACGTTGGCGGCGGCTTAATGAAAATGTAATTCTCTGGGAATTGTTCTGGTGGACATTCCTGCAGTCAGCATGCCAATTGCACTCTCCCTCAACTTGAGACATCTGTGGCATTGTGTTGTGACAAAATTGCACATTTTTAGTGGCCTTTTATTGCCCCCAGAACAAGGTACATCTGTGAAATGATCATGCTGTTTAATCAGCTTCTTGATATGCCACACCTGTCATGTGGATGGATTATCTTGGCAAATGAGAAATGCTCACTAACAGGTATGTGAACTAATTTGTGCTCAATTCTTGAGAAATTAGCTTTTTGTGTGTTGCACATTTCTGGGATCTTTTATTTCAGCTCACGAAACACGGGATCAACACTTTACATAGACTAGACAAGGTTGTTCTGGCTCTGAGTCCTATAATGTGCTAATTTTGTGTCAAATGGACAGTGCGCCAATCCTTTCTAACCTGGTATGGTATAATTTGATGCGGAATCTTTTCTTACTTTAATGTATAGACTAATCAACGCTGATCAGGCCTGGTCCGATAATCCACCCTAGGCGAATAATGCCAGACCCACCAATCACCGCAAAGTAGAATAGTAGGCTAGGCTATACAGTGTCGGCTCGCAATGCACTTTAATGAATGCTCATGTGGTAGCCTACCGTTTATAAAACAGTTTACTGTTAATCCCTGTCATTTGGTTATATTTATTTCTGTTAATGCATGTATTAATTACAGTAATTTACTGTTCTCCTTCTCTGAGTGGAAATGTTGTTTGCAGAGTTCACATCCTGCTACACTTGTGAGAAACAAGTTTTGGTTTATTTCATACCATCATTTACACGCTCCATGTGAGCAATGAGCAAGTGACTGGTCTCTCTGTCCTGTTAATGTTGACGGAGCGAGCATAGAAGTATCTGGCCTGCTTCTAACAAATGTCAAATGTAGGAAAGAGCCCAGCTGGGCTTCTCAGTAATGTTTTCTTCACCTTGCACAGTAAGTAAACAAAGACCTTTTTAAATATACAGTACCAGTCAAAAGTTTGGACACCAAGGGTTTTTATTTTTTACTATTTTCTACATTGTAGAATAATAGTGAAGACATCAAAACTATGAAATAACACATGGAATCGTGTAGTAACCAAAAAAGTGTTAAACAAATCAAAATATATTTTAGATTCTTCAAAGTAGCCATCCTTTGCCTTGATGACAGCTTTGCACACTCTTGGCATTCTCTCAACCAGCTTCATGAGGAATGCTTTTCCAACAGTCTTCAAGGAGTTTCCACATATGCTGAGCACTTGTTGGCTGCTTTTCTTTCACTCTGCGGTCCAACTCATCCCAAACCATCTCAATTGGGTTGAGGTCAGGTGATTGTAGAGGCCAGGTCATCTGATGCAACACTCCATCACTCTCCTTCTTGGTCAAATAGGCCTTACACAGCCTGGAGGTGTGTTTTGGGTCATTGTCCTGTTGTAAAAACAAATTATAATCCTACTAAGTGCAAACCAGATGGGATGGTGTATCGCTGCAGAATGCTGTGGTAGCCATGCTGGTTAAGTGTGCCTTGAATTCTAAATAAATCAATAACCGTATCACCAGCAAAGCACCATCACACCACCACCTCCATGCTTCACGGTGGAAACCACACAGAAATATTAGGTTGGGCCTGACATGCTGGTGACTTTTTTTATGGGGGTGTGTGAGTTTTCTGATTCTCTCTAGGCCAAGGCCTATACAGTGCATTCAGAAAGTATTCAGACCCTTTTCCAAATTTTGTTACGTTCCAGCCTTATTCTAAAATTGATTAAATTAAATTGTTTCTTCATCAATCATCAAATTCTTATCGGAAGACTCAATAGCCTTGGCTTCTCAAATGACTGCCTCGCCTGGTTCACCGACTACTTCTCAGAGTTCAGTTGTCCGGACCTCTGGGCCTGTCAGGGCCTGTTGTCCGGACCTCTGGCAGTCTATGGGGGTGCCACAGGGTTCAATTCTCGGGCCGACTCTTTTCTCTGTATATATCAATGATGTCGCTCTTGCTGCTGGTGATTCTCTGATCCACCTCTACGCAGACGACACCATTCTGTATACATCTGGCCCTTCTTTGGACACTGTGCTAACAAACCTCCAAACAAGCTTCAATGCCATACAACACTCCTTCCGTGGCCTCCAACTGCTTTTAAATGCTAGTAAAACTAAGTGCATGCTCTAAAAACCGATTGCTGCCCGCACCCTCCTGCCCAACTAGTATCACTACTGGACGGTTCTGACCTAGAATATGTGGACAACTACAAATACCTAGGTGTCTGGTTAGACTGTAAACTCTCCATCCAGACTCACATTAAGCATCTCCAATCCAAAATTAAATCTAGAATCGGCTTCCTACTGGTTAAGGGCGCTGTACTGCAGGGCCAGCTGTGCCATCAGAGACTCTGGGTTTGCGCCCAGGCTCTGTCGTAAACAGCCGCAACCGGGAGGTCCGTGGGGCGACGCACAATTGGCCTATTGTCGTCCGGGTTAGGCAGGGCTTGGCCGGTAGGGATGTCCTTGTCTCATCGCGCACCAGCGACTCCTGTGGCGGGCCGGGCGCAGTGCGCGCTAACCAAGGTTGCCAGGTGCACGGTGTTTCCTCCGACACATTGGTCCGGCTAGCTTCCGGGTTGGATGCGCGCTGTGTTAAGAAGTAGTGCGGCTTGGTTGGGTTGTGTATCGGACAGGACGCATGACTTTCAACCTTCGTCTCTCCCGAGCCCGTACGGGAGTTGTTGCGCCGAGACAAGATAGTAGCTACTAAAACAATTGGATACCACAAAATTAGGGAGAAAAAGGGGTAAAATAAAAAATTAAATAAAAAACTGGATTTAGTCTATCATGGTGCCTTCTGTTTTGTCACCAAAGCACCACTGTGACCTGTATGCTCTCGTTGGCTGGCCCTCGCTTCATATTCGTCACCAAACCCGTTTGTTTATGTGTAACACTGTGTTGTTTGTGTCACACTGCTTTGCTTTATCTTGGCCAGGTCGCAGTTGTAAATGATAACTTGTTCTCAACTGGCCAAACTGATTAATTAAATAAAGGTCAAATAAAAAATCTACACATCCCCATAATGACAATGTGAAAACAGGTTTTTAGAATTTTTTGCAAATCATCCTTCAGATGTTTCTACAACTTGATTGGAGTCCACCTATGGTAAATTCAATTGATTGGTCATGATTTGGAAAGGCATACACCTGTCTAAGGCCCCACAGTTGACAGTGCATGTCAGAGCAAAAACCAAGCCATGAATGAGGTCGAAGGAATTGTGTGTAAAAAGGGAAAGCAAAGGGGGATACCTAGTCAGTTGTACAACTGAATGCCTTCAACTGAAATGTGTCTTCCACATTTCAGAATTAGAGAGGTGCGGGGGTCGGGCTGCCTTAATCGACATCCACATCTTCGGCGCCCCGTTAACTGCCTTGCTCAGAGACAGAACGACAGATTTTTACCTTGTCATAGAGCTCCAAGACAGGATTTGTGTCGAGGCACAGATCTAGGGAAAGGTACCAAAAGATTGCTGCAGCATTGAAGGTCCCCAAGAACTGTGGCCTCCATCATTATTAAATTGAAGGAGTTTGGAACCACCAAGATTCTTCTTAGAGCTGGCCGCCCAGCTAAATTGAGCAATCACGGGAGAAGGGCCTTGGTCAGGGAGGTGACCAAGAACCCGATGGTCATTCTGACAGAGCTCCTCTGTGGAGATCATCAATCAATCAAATGTATTTATAAAGCCCTTCTTACATCAGCTGATATCTCAAAGTGCTGTACAGAAACCCAGCCTAAAACCCCAAACAGCAAACAATGCAGGTGTAGAAGCACGGTGGCTCGGAAGAACTCCCTAGAAAGGCCAGAACCTAGGAAGAAGCCTAGAGAGCCTCTTTACGCCTATTTAGATATTCCATTAAAAATCTGCTGTTTCCAGCTTCAATAGTCATTTACATCAGAAATACAGTGTAGACATTGTTAATGATCAATTTGATGTTATTTTAATGGACATTAAATGTGCTTTTCTTTCAATAACGAGGACATTTCTAACTGACCCCAAACTTTTGAACGGTTGTGTATATCCTACCAATGGGACATTAACTGTAATATATTATGTTTCACCGAGTCGTGGCTGAACAACGACATGAGTAACATACATCTGGTGGGTTTTAAGCTTTTTCGCCAGTATAGAACAGCGGCCTCTGGTAAGACAAGGGGAGGCGGCCTATGCATATTTGTAAACAACACCTGGTACACGAAATCTAAGGAAGTCTCAAGGTTTTGCTCGCCTGAGGTAGAGTATCTCATGATAAGCTGTAGACCACACTATTTACCAATAGTTTACATCTATATTTTTTGTAGCTGTCAATATACCACGCAAGACCGATGCTGGCACTAAGACCGTACTCAATGAGCTGTATACGGCCATAAGCAAACAGGAAAACGCTCATCCAGAGGCGGTGCTCATAGTGGCCGGGGACTTTAATGCAAGGAAACTCAAATCAGTTTTACCTTTCTATCAGCATGTTAAATGTACAACCAGAGGGTAAAATACTCTAGATCACATTTACTCCACACACAGAGACACATACAAAGCTCGCCCACCATTTAGCAAGTCTGACCATAAAGCATCAAGCACCAGTGACTTGGTCAATAAGAAAGTAGTCAGATGAAGCAGATGCTAAGCTGCAGGACTGTTTTGCTAGCACAGACTGGAATATGTTCCAGGATTCTTTTGATGGCATTGAGGAAAAGAACATCAGAACATACTTTTGAACCTTCTTTAGCTTATGTAGCAGATAACTGAAAAATATACCAAATACATTTATACACCAAAACAAGGTAACTCTAAAGTACAAAATAAACAATAAAAATAGAAATTGCAAAAGAAAAGAAATGGCTTCATCAATAAGTGCATCAATGACATCGTCTCCACAGTGACCGTGCTGACATACCCCAACCAGAAGCCATGGATTACAGGCACCATCCACAATGAGCTAAAGAGTAGAGCTGCTGCTTTCAAGGAGCAGGACTCTAACCCGGAAGCCTATAAGATATCCCGCTATGCCCTCCGACGAACCATCAAACAGGCAAAGCGTCAATACAGGACTGAGATCGAATCGTACTACACCAACTCCGACGTTCGTTGCCTGTGGCAGGGCTTGCAAACTATTACAGACTACAAAGGGAAACACAGCCACGAGCTGCCCAGTGACACAACCCTACCAGACGAGCTAAATTACTTCTATGCAAGTAACACTGAAACATGAATGACAGCACCAGCCGTTCCGGACGACTGTGTGATCACGCTCCCTGTTGCTGATGTGATTAAGACCTTTATACAGGTCAACATTCACAAGGCCGCAGGGCCAGATGGATTACCAGGACATGTACTCAGAGCATGGACTGACCAACTGGCAAGTGTCTTCACTGACATTTTCAACTTGTCTCTGACTGAGTCTGTAATACCAACATGTTTCAAGCAGACCACCATAGTCCCTGTGCACAAGAACACTAAGGTAACCTGCCTAAATGACTGCCGACTCGTAGCGTCTGTAACCATGAAGTGCTTTGAAAGGCTGGTCATGGCTCACATCATCACCATTATCCCAGAAACCCTAGACCAACTCCAATTTGCATACCGCCCCAACAGATCCACAGATGATGCAGTCTCTATTGCACTCCACACTGCCCTTTCCCACCTGGACAAAAGGAACACCTATGTGAGAATGCAATTCATTGACTACATCTCAGCGTTCAACACCATCGTGACCTCAAAGCTCATCACTAAGCCTGGGACTAAACACCTCCCTCTGCAACTGGATCTTGGACTTCCTGATGGGCCCACCCCCGGGTGGTAAGGGTAGGTAACAACATATCCGCCACGCTGATCCTCAACACGAAGGCAGTCCCCTCCTGTACTTCCTGTTCACTCATGACTGCACGGCCAGGCACGACTCCAACACCATCAAGTTTGCCGATGACACAAGTGGTAGGCCTGATCACTGACAACGATGACCCAGCCTATAGGGAGGACGTCAGAGACCTGGTTGTGTGTGCCAGGACAACAACCTCTCCCTCAACATGATCAAGACAAAGGAGATGATTGTGGACTACAGGAAAAGGAGGACCAAGCACGCCCCCATTCTCATTGACAGGGCTGTAGTGGAACAGGTTGAGCGCTTCAAGTTCCTTGGTGTCCACAGCACCAACGAACTGTCATGGTCTAAACCCACTAAGAGGGCACTGCAAAGCCTATTCCACATCAGGAGACTGAAAATATTTGGCATGGGTCCTCAGATCCTCAAAAGGTTCTACAGCTGCACAAACAAGAGCATCCTAACGGGTTGCGTCACGGCCTGGGATGGCAACTGCTCCGCCTCCCACCGTAAGGCGCTACAGAGGGTAGTGCGTACGGCCCAGTACATCACCGGGGCCAAACTTCCTGCCATTCAGGACCTCTATACCAGGTGGTGACAGAGGAAGGCCCTAAAAATGATCAAAAACTCCAGCCACCCTGGTCGTAGACTATTCTCTCTGCTACCACACGACAAACGGTACCGGAGCACCAAGTCGAGGTCCGAAAAGGCTTCTTAACAGCTTCTACCCCCAAGCCATAAGACTCCTGAACATCTAATCAAAGGACTACCAAGATCCCTGCTGCTACTCTCTGTTTATAATCTATGCATTGTCACTTTAACTCTACCTACTAGTACATATGACCCCCATTAACCCCGCACATTGACTCTGTACCGGTACCCCTTGTATATAGCCTCGCTTGTTATTTCACTGCTGCTGTTTAGTTATTTGTACTATTTTCTATTTAACACTTTTTTTCTTAACTTCTTTACTTCTTAAAGCATTGTTGGTTAAGGGCTTGTAAGTAAGCATTTCACTGTAAGGTCCTACACCTGTTGTATTCGGCGCAATTTGATTTCATTTGAAGTCTCTGAATGTCCTTGAGTGGCCCAGCCAGAATCCGGACTTGAACTCAATCTAACATATTTCGAGAGACCTGAAAATAGCTGTGCAGTGACGCTCCCCATCCAACCCGAGAGCACTTGAGAGGATCTGCAGAGAACAATGGGAGAAACTCCCCAAATACAGGTGTGCCGAGCTTATGGTGTCATGGCTGTTATGGCTGCCAAAGGCGCTTCAACAATGTACTGAGTAAAGGGTCTGAGTACTTATGTAAATGTGATATTTCAGGGGGGGGTATTTAATCCCTTTTAGAATAAGTCGTAACGAAGTGGGAAAAGTCAAGGGGTCTGAACACTTTCCCAATGCACTGTACTTCCATTAAAGTTTCCTAAAATATCTATCTCTTTAATAAGACTCAAACGCACCTTTTTATGATTTAATCTAGTAAAAGGCCTATTTTCAGTAGCTTAAGCTACATGATTTCTCTCACGACGGCCTTCTCTCTTTGAAGAACTTATGCCACTGCCATCAAATGACCGCAGCTGCAAGGTCTGTGACGTAATGTGAATATTTTTGGGAAAAGTGGGGTAAAAAAATCCATCCGACTTCGTTTGAGTGGTTTTGTGCGTCGAGGTAGAATCTGTATTAAAAAAAACTTTTGTGCAGAAAAGCCAACAGACAAGGAAGGACAAGTTAGGCATATCTTTATTTTGACTCTGTTAATGTTGTCAATACAAAAATGCGACAGATCCTGTCCAACCTGGCATTTCTTAATTTGTTGATTTAATATTTAGAAGTAATTACCTGAATAATATTGAAATGCCATGATAATTACGAAGTGTAATGGTTTGTTTCATATCCATGTAATCAAGTGTACAAGTAAGTCTGTCCCCCACCCCGCCTTCTGCTCCGTCCAGTTTGTGTCCTTGATGTGGCACCCACAGCCCGTTAGTGCACACCGTGTGTGTAAAGAGTTGCTGGTGTATTGTTGTGTGTAGATGGACTGAACTCACACGTCTCTGCCCAAATAGACTCAGAGAATTGTGTTTTAGTGTGAGCAGTGTAAGAGGCCTGACACCAGCCTCTTACACTATTACTGAAGTTGGGGACTGCTTTTGACGAGGGGTCAAAGGAAGTGCACTAAATATGGAATAGGGTGCCATTTGGGACGCTGACACAGCCTGTGAGGTCGGTTAGGAATCAAGCCCTCTGCTCCTCTGCCTTGTATGTGTTCCGTTTCCTCCTTTTGATCACACTGGGGAAGGATTGGCCAGCCTGCTTTTTATAGGCAAATAAGATGCAGCCTTTGTATTTTTTCGAGAGAGACGAGAGATTGAACAGTGGAAACATGATAAGTGCTACTAAAACTAGTGGTCTATAAAAGGTTGTAAGTCAAGTATGTAAATGTACAGTTACAATACGGTTACACAGTAGGCCTACCTGGCAATGTAATTACCATGTAAAAAGGCCTATAACAGGTTGTAATTACTTGGTTTCTTACAGATATTTACATGGTTACGGATCTACATGGCATCTTCAGTGGATGTTATTGGAGGAGAACGTGATGCTGTTGTATAATCTGTTTGTGTGTGTGTGTGTGTGTGTGTTGTGGGACTTGCGTTGTGTAATAGTTGTTGCCAGACGTCATCTAGAGGTTTGTGCTGGGACGTTAGAACAGAGTGCTGCTGAAAAATGTATGCCATAATTCCCCCCTCCCGCCCCCAAGTATCATCTCTTCTCATCCTTCCCTCTCCTGTCTCTCCATCCCTCTCTTCTCCCATGCTCCACTTGAAGTCAGGTTGGGAAGTTTAGTAAAGATAACTTGGTCATTCAATGTTAATGTCCTATCCCCAACATTACATCCCATGATAAACATTTCATGACCAAGTTATCTTTACTGAACTTCCCAACCTGTCTTCACTGTGGGTGAGCAGAAGAGGGAGGAAGAGGTGAGGAGAAGAGCGAGCAAGGGAGGGGAGACAAAGTTGAACCCAGGCCTGTAACCGCCAAACAAGCTTTTAGGTCATGTCAGTT
Source organism: Oncorhynchus keta (assembly GCF_023373465.1). Lineage (NCBI taxonomy): Eukaryota > Metazoa > Chordata > Actinopteri > Salmoniformes > Salmonidae > Oncorhynchus > Oncorhynchus keta. The sequence continues at coordinate 44,169,048 of NC_068447.1, read as the reverse complement.
CAACTGTACTCGCACGTGGTCTGGGAGGAGAAACATAACGGTGCTGTATGTGTGTTATGTCACATTTGTCAATAGTAGAGCATAGGCATATGCAAGGAAATGTGAGTTGAGAGAGGTGGGTGAAAACAACTGAAACTGCAGATTAGAGAGGAGGTGGGTGGGCCTAGAGGAAATGTCCTGGAGGGAGTGAATTTGTCCAATACAATCTGATTTTGTCCAATGCTTGTTTTCTTTGTCCGTTGCATAATATTTTGCTACGTTGTGCACTAATGAGTACGACCCAGAGCAGCATAGGCCTAAATCGAATTTACGGTGTTGTACCTTATTAGCAACAAGTTTTGACGAGCGAGTTTCAAACTCTTGACAATTCACACCTTCCAACACCAGCTGAGAGTAGTGTCTCCCATTCATCAACTGTAGTGCCCTTCCCTTCTCAGCTATGAGCTTAGGTCTCTTCTCGTTAGACTAGGGGTTCTTGGTACGGCATTCTGAACGTGCTTGGTTTCTGTTTAGCTTGTGGCAGTAAAGTCACTGAGAAAGTGGGGTGACAGCAGCAGACAAGAACAGGCAAATGAGATCATATGATAAGGGGCTACGTCCAAAATGGCACCCTATTCCCTATGTAGTGCACTACTTTTGACCTGGGCCCATGGGATTGAGGTCAAAAGTAGTGCACTATGCAGTGAAACAGGGTGCCATTTGGGATGTATCCGAGGTGAGGTGAAAGACTGTTGTTGAGGGTCACTAGGGGGGGTAGTATGGCGCACAGATATTTAAGCTGTGGAATTAGAGATGACATCCTTCAAAAAGTAGGTGAAGGGGGGTCATTGACGTGTAGGCTACAGGACTATAGAGTGGTAGTTGAATCTGAAATATTAAGGGAGCTGGCAAAAAGAGGGAGAGCGAGAGAGCCTACAGAAAAAAAGAGCGAGAGACGGAGTCAAGAATGGGTGCTTGGGGACTAGTGGTGGGTGTGATGGAGAAGTCTGTATTAACCAAATGCTAGCTTCCTTCTCCCCTGTAAGCTTCTCCTCATTCATTGGCCAGCTGAAAGCCCCTTGTATGAAGGAAACACCACCAGGGAGACCTGATCTCGCTGCCTAGCTTTGTGTGTATGTGTGTGTCTGTGTTTTTTCCTCCCTGCTTGGGTAGGTTATTTTTAAATCCATTCTGCTTCCTGGCTGCCCTGACTACAGCTAGCCTACCAGCAGGACAGGAGTATTCCTGCTTTGTTGGTTTCTGGACTAGTCTACTGGAGGACCAACTGAACCGCTTTGAGGAAATTAAGAAAAGAAAAGACAACCATGTTCTCTTCTCCTTTCCCACAGTTACATTGCAAACTCTTTGCAAAGATGGGGGACGACCGACCTTTTGTGTGCAACGCTCCGGGCTGTGGACAGGTAAGCCGTCAACTACCTCTGTCTTGTCTCGGGTTTCAGGTGTGTGTGTGTGTGTGTGTGTGTGTGTGTGTGTGTGTGTGTGTGTGTGTGTGTGTGTGTGTGTGTGGTTGTACTTGGTATTTGTGTGTGTGCTTGTATGGTTGTACTTGGTATTTGTGTGTGTGGCTTTGTGTTTAGTGTGTGTTGTCTATAGCAGTTGACTCTGGAATAACTTGAAGTGAGCATCCTCCTCAATCAGTTGATTGGGAAGTTGAAACTGACGATATTCATTCATACTGTACATGGCCTAGTTCTGTAGTGAAATGAATGGAATTTCCCACTGCTGTCAGTGGAATAGAACATGGGTAGAGAGTAGACCATGTTTTAGATAGCCATCAACCGGCTTATGTTTCTGGCTGAGTGTCCACATGTACAACGCATTCCTATTGCCAGTCTGCTGCTGTCACTGACTGAGTGTCCACATGTACAACACAACACGTTCCTATTACCAGTCTGTTTCTGTCACTGACTGAGTGTCCACATGGACAACACAACACGTTCCTATTACCAGTCTGTTTCTGTCACTAACTGAGTGTCCACATGTACAACACAACACGTTCCTATTACCAGTCTGTTTCTGTCACTGACTGAGTGTCCACATGTACAACACATTCCTATTGCCAGTCTGTTTCTGTCACTGACTGAGTGTCCACATGTACAACACAACACGTTCCAATTGCCAGTCTGTTTCTGTCACTGACTGAGTGTCCACATGTACAACACAACACGTTCCTATTACCAGTCTGTTTCTGTCACTGACTGAGTGTCCACATGTACAACACAACACGTTCCTATTGCCAGTCTGTTTCTGTCACTGACTGAGTGTCCACATGTACAACACATTCCTATTGCCAGTCTGTTTCTGTCACTGACTGAGTGTCCACATGTACAACACATTCCTATTGCCAGTCTGTTTCTGTCACTGACTGAGTGTCCACATGTACAACACAACACGTTCCTATTACCAGTCTGTTTCTGTCACTGACTGAGTGTCCACATGTACAACACATTCCTATTGCCAGTCTGTTTCTGTCACTGACTGAGTGTCCACATGTACAACACAACACGTTCCTATTGCCAGTCTGTTTCTGTCACTGACTGAGTGTCCACATGTACAACACAACACGTTCCTATTACCAGTCTGTTTCTGTCACTGACTGAGTGTCCACATGTACAACACAACACGTTCCTATTGCCAGTCTGTTTCTGTCACTGACTGAGTGTCCACATGTACAACACATTCCTATTGCCAGTCTGTTTCTGTCACTGACTGAGTGTCCACATGTACAACACATTCCTATTGCCAGTCTGTTTCTGTCACTGACTGAGTGTCCACATGTACAACACGTTCCTATTGCCAGTCTGTTTCTGTCACTGACTGAGTGTCCACATGTACAACACAACACGTTCCTATTACCAGTCTGTTTCTGTCACTGACTGAGTGTCCACATGTACAACACATTCCTATTGCCAGTCTGTTTCTGTCACTGACTGAGTGTCCACATGTACAACACAACACGTTCCTATTGCCAGTCTGTTTCTGTCACTGACTGAGTGTCCACATGTACAACACAACACGTTCCTATTGCCAGTCTGTTTCTGTCACTGACTGAGTGTCCACATGTACAACACATTCCTATTGCCAGTCTGTTTCTGTCACTGACTGAGTGTCCACATGTACAACACAACACGTTCCTATTGCCAGTCTGTTTCTGTCACTGACTGAGTGTCCACATGTACAACACATTCCTATTGCCAGTCTGTTTCTGTCACTGACTGAGTGTCCACATGTACAACACAACACGTTCCTATTGCCAGTCTGTTTCTGTCACTGACTGAGTGTCCACATGTACAACACATTCCTATTGCCAGTCTGTTTCTGTCACTGACTGAGTGTCCACATGTACAACACAACACGTTCCTATTGCCAGTCTGTTTCTGTCACTGACTGAGTGTCCACATGTACAACACAACACGTTCCTATTGCCAGTCTGTTTCTGTCACTGACTGAGTGTCCACATGTACAACACATTCCTATTGCCAGTCTGTTTCTGTCACTGACTGAGTGTCCACATGTACAACACAACACGTTCCTATTGCCAGTCTGTTTCTGTCACTGACTGAGTGTCCACATGTACAACACATTCCTATTGCCAGTCTGTTTCTGTCACTGACTGAGTGTCCACATGTACAACACAACACGTTCCTATTGCCAGTCTGTTTCTGTCACTGACTGAGTGTCCACATGTACAACACATTCCTATTGCCAGTCTGTTTCTGTCACTGACTGAGTGTCCACATGTACAACACAACACGTTCCTATTACCAGTCTGTTTCTGTTCTCTCGCCAACTCCTTATTGGCTTGACAATGACTTGCAATGACTAGAATTGCAAAACAATTTTTATGTAGGATATTTGATAGATTAGCTCTTCTGTTTCTCTGGAAGAGCCCTCATGGACCACACACACACACACACACACACACACACACACACACACACACACACACACACACACACACACACACACACACACACACACACTGATCGCACTGTTAATGATAGCTAGCTAGTCGAACATGGGTCTCTTGGCTACTTCTTTTTCTCATTGAGAGCCCACATGGACTATACACTGATCACTGACATGGACAGCTAGCCTAGCGGTGTTGCGATACATTGCTAACCAGGATGTGTGTTTTCCCATTCAGCTAGCCAGTGAGTCACAGGCAGCAGGCGGTACAGATGAGTAATCTAGGCGCCGTTATTGTTTCAACCCGTCTCTGTCTCACTTCTACTGGCCTGCAGACACGGAGGTTGAAGACCCATATAGTGACTCGGCTGGGCACTAAATGTCTTTGGCTGACGGCATCCCAAATGGCACCCTAGTCCCATAGGGCTGTGATCAAAAGTAGCGCACTATATATGGAATAGGGTGCCATTTGGGACACAGCCGTACTGGAGGTTAGCGACGCGCAACACGAGTGACTGCTTTGGCAGTTATGTATGTCTACGACTACACAAGCCACAATCATGTCTAATGTAATGTTGGTTTTGGCCAGCAGAACATGACGAATAGCAGTCATAACGAGACAGGTGTTGTTGTACTCTGTCCTAAGGTGCTAGATTTCACCTATAGGCTAGTTTTTTTACATTTTTTATTTCACCTTTATTTAACCAGGTAGGCTAGTTGAGAACAAGTTCTCATTTGCTACTGCGACCTGGCCAAGATAAAGCATAGCAGTGTGAACAGACAACACAGAGTTGCACATGGTTGTTGTTTTTAAGCCTAGTACAACATTACAATACAATCCTAGTGAAGATGTTAAGAGAGATGTCTTTTCAACACCTCGAGCTCTCTGGTTCTTCCCTCCCTGACTATTGATGCCATGACTTGAGACTTACACGCCTTGTTATTAGGAAACATTATATAGACTCCCACATGCTTCTAAAAGTGTTACCACATATTTTACTGTGGACAGCTTGCAGGCAACAGACGACTGCATTGTTAAGAGAGTGGAGATGGAATTATTGATGTTAATACTTTTTGTTATAGAAGAAATCATTAGTGTTGTAGTCTGTGCTGTCATCTGCATTTGAGTGTTTAGACACTGTGCCGCGCGCACACACACACACACACACACACACACACACACACACACACACACACACACACACACACACACACACACACACACACACACACACACACACACACACACACACCATAACATGCGTCTGAAATGAATAATTGATTGCTTGTTGGCTCCATTTCCCTCTCGGAAACTTCAGGACAGCAAGGGACTCAATTGAAGTTACCACAACACTGAGTTTAGCTTCCACTTGACTTGCTTCTGTTAGAAAATTCAAGCTACCACAACAAACACTTCAGCTTCCACTTGACTTGCTTCTGTAAGGACAACAATGTTGTAACATATTTAATTTATTGACATGATTCATTTATTAATCAGTTACAGAAAGGCTACAATGGATGCTAAAATAAAAGGTACAGGATGTCCTTTGAGATTTGGTTGAATCAACACTGATGTCTGTCTGTAGCTGGTGTGTGTGTGTGTGTGTGTGTGTGTGTGTGTGTGAAGAGTTGAGCGATATTATGATAGTATCGTTGATGATTGACATGATGTGACAGACGATGCTTCAGCCTATTTGAACTTGGCAGGAAAGAACGGTGTCTCGAAGTGCACAACACGGCAGCACAAGTGACATTCTGGGTAATTCCTATTTGCTTAAACCTATTTCAATAAGTATGTTGCATGCAGAACGCAAGCGAGGAATATAGGCCAGACGGAGCCGAGAATTCCACCGACGCGGCGTAAAATGACACTACTTAACTATCTTGTGTGGAGCTGTTTTAAAAAAACGTTGGCTATATTAAATATAGCCTTCTCTCTCCATTCGATAGGCTATGAATATGACTTTGGGCTATAGGCTACACATTGATCGTTTTATTCGTGGCTTTCTCCTGATCAAACGTAACGGAGTTCCATCTTAAAAAGTTGTTTGAACAGCCTAAAAACCTAAGGTAGCCAGAGGACCATACATTTTTTTTTTTATTAACATTCATACACCCACTAATGTATGTCGCTCTGGATAAGAGCATCTGCTAAATGACTCAAATGTAAAAATTACTAATAATAACCTGTCTTAAAAAAAATGTGAGACAAGTTAGTCACAGTCACTTATTTGCCAAATATTCTAGCCTGGTGTTGTCCTAAAGTTGCTGCTTTCAAAAATCGCAAGAATGGAAGTCTAATAGCCTAGGCATAGGCTCTTCTCAATCAAAGCTTTACGAGAGATAGAAGAAACTATTATTTATCTATTATTTTATGGGGCGAATTAAGCTATTTATTTGCCAGTTCTGAAGAACCTAGAGTGCTCTCTTACTTACTCACTACGGTAAGACCGTTCCTCATCAGACAGTCACCGTTCCATCATGTGGGCACACACACACACACACACACACACACACACACACACACACACACACACACACACACACACACACACACCTGTTCTATGCTGCAGCTCCTCCATCAGAAATAAATATTAGGAAATATTTGCTTGCATTTAGTCTCTAGCTGGGCTTTCAACATGATCTTTTGTCATGATTTGTCCTGTTGAAGCATTCGATTTCATGTAGGGTTTTATGGCTACATAATCACGATAGGATGAAGATTGACATCGCCCAACCCTAGTGTGTGTGTGTGTGTGTGTGTGTGTGTGTGTGTGTGTGTGTGTGTGTGTGTGTGTGTGTGTGTGTGTGTGTGTCAACACGTTGTGAATCATCATAGCATGGTGTGTTTTGACACTTTCACACTCAAACACTTGGCTGCCCTTTTTGTGTCTGTGTGTGTGTTATATAGTGCAAACACAACAGAAGTATGATTTTATTCAGGTCATGTCCAGACCTTGTCTTGCTATGGCACATAGCATATTCATACGGGGAAACCTTGTCCTGGTGTTAGTCTGGCCTTTCCAAGAATCCTTCTGTACAATTTGAGTTTACAGCGACAGGGTCTCCATTTTGACCTGTTTGCTATTTATTTTTAGATATGATAATCCTTACTTCCAGTATCTCCTACGTACGTACAGGTCAGAGAGGCTAATTTTAGATGGTTTTCCCAGCCCGACCCAGTTGTCTTGGTCACAGGAAAGATACTGTCAGTCTGTGAGACGTATGAGTGTATTGGTGACGCTACCGCTAGCTGGTACTGGCTAAAAATATGCTCCTGACACTTGACAGTGTTTCCACTTGGCGCTCTCTCTCTTTGTCTCCCTCTCTCTCCCCCCTCTCTCACAACTGAACTTGTTACTGTGACACTCACGCAACCAGAAATGGCCTTCATTTCAGAAGACGACGGAGGAGAAACCAAATTCTACGTCACAAGTAGCACCCTATCCCCTATGTAGTGCACCACTTTCGGCCAGAGCCTTTGGGCCGTGATCAAAGTCGTGCATTAAATAGGAAATAGGGTAACGTTTGGGCCTCAGCCTAAATGCTAAAGCCATTATGATTCAAATTCCACCTACTGCATCCCCTCCTGATTCACCTCCACGGTCGCATTCATCAGGGTAAAATGTATCAAAAGGTTTTGTAACAGCAAACTGAATTGTTTTTCTTATTGGACATAGTGACACCGTAGTCCATCCCGGTTTCAGCGCGTTTCCTTCCGTTTGGTGCCTAATGAACACAACTTAGTTCTGTAAACTAAAACTAAACCAAAGAAACTCCAAAAGGGAAGAGAACAAATACAGAAAGACTGACAGAGGAAGACTATTGTAAGCACAAGAGAAGAACGCATACCTTGAATGAACACGTACTTGTGCTCAAGGCTACTTGTTTAGTGGACAATGTGTTTTACAAATGCAGTAGTAGAACAAGTGCACAGCAGATGCTAGATCAATTATTTATCCTTTTTTATTTTACTAGGCAAGTCAGTTAAGAACAAACGATGTACAGTAAGCCAACACGCAGGCCTAGCATTCCACTTCCCTGCTGAGAAAACTGTTGAGTCAATGTGTTTTCAGTGTCAGCAGCATTTTGTGGCATATAGCGATAGTCAGCCATGGCTCTTCCAAGACATGTTGTCTAGTTTGAAAGGGCTGCGGTAGAAAAACCAGAGTGTATTGTACATCACAGATACTTTTTGTGGTGCAACCCAAAGTGATACAGTATGAATGTGTTCCAAAAGATAGCAAGTCAAATGTATATGATTCTGTGACTTGACATCTGATATTGAGGTGCTTTCTTGCACCTAACCGACTGAGCATCAGGCCTAATAGATTATCACCTCTCTCTCTCTCTCCTTCTGTCTGTCTCTCTTTGTTTGTTTTTTCACGGATCTACCCCAACCCGATTTACCCGGGATCCGACCAGGTCAGATGAAAACATTTTGTAGTTAACCCTCGGATTATGAAAACGAGCCAGTGTGCACTGCACGTGGCACATGGTAAAATAGTCTACTTGTAGGAGAGGAGTTTCTGAGACATGGAGTCGTTCTTTGCTGACGTGAAGCAGAAACTGAATGAAAGAGAGTAGCCTATAGGCCAGGGGTGGAAAAACCGACAGCCAAATCGTCTGTATGGGCCTCATTTATATGCACATTGTATATAAAGAGGGGAGAAAGGTTGCCCATATTTTACAGACCTTAGCTATTGCATTTGAGTTTTCTTTAGTCAATTTACTAGTTTATTTAATTTATTTGTTTAGGCTTGGCCTATTTAGTAGGCTATCTTAATAAAAAAAATCGTAAGTAACGTTGAATGACTCGAGTGATAGGCTATTTGTAGGCATAAAGCAGGGACTCACTCATACGCTAGTTTCGTGGCTTTCGTTCCAAATAAATAAGTTATATAATTTAATGCAGAGTTACCGACACATTCTTTCAGATCGTCTTTAACTTGGTCAATAATGTTGTTTTTATTCATCTGCTCATGTTGTGTTTGTACAGTAGACTGATATTGTAGAAAATATTGTCTCCTTATGTTGAAAGGCTCCCGATTTGATTAATTGTGTAAGGCATGGTATAAGAAGTATCAGGACTTCTCTCTTCAATTTTGATTAACTCTCCGGATGGTAGGCCTACATGTTCGCTTGAAATCCCAATTGTTGCAAATGAATGCAGCAGACTCCATCCTTCCATAGACTATTTAACATTTATTTTTAATTTGAAGCTTGCTGGTCAAACAGGCCTATAGCCTAGCTTTTTTTTAGTCTAAATCAATTATTATCAAAACAGTTAAATAGACTAGATTTTAATGTTGAACAGTATACGAATACAGAATATTACAGACTAAAGTGAATTATTTGCTGGTCTCCGCATGTAAAAGCTAAATGAAAAATAAATGTTTTGAATCAATTTGGATTGAATGCAGACCCGATCCAATTTGGATTAGATTCTCTCTCAACATCTGGTCCACCTCGGATCTGAATTGTATTTTCTAAGAAAATGACTGGATCCTGTCGGTCGGGTGGGAATTTTGTGGATCCGGTTCGGATCTCATTTCGGGATCCGAGGAGACCTCTAGTTGTGTATGTGTGTGCGTGCGTTTAATCATCTTCATAAACTCTCTCTCCCCCCCCCCCCACCTTTCTTCAGAGGTTTACCAACGAGGACCACCTGGCTGTACACAAACACAAACATGAGATGAGTCTGAAGTTTGCCCCTGCCAGGACTGACTCTGTCATTATCCAAGGTACTGGTTCTCCTAGTGAGTCTGGTCTATTCAACTTTATTACTCTACTGTCACCTCTATACTTTGGTACTCTTGTCACTTGTTGTGATCAGCGAAACATTTTAGTCAGAAATGGCATCTCTGTCACCACCTGTCCTGTTCTATTTCCCTGAAGACCTTTAGTTGAATATTGGATTGTTTTGTTTATCTTTAAAGCTTACAATCCTTAGTTGAAGAATAACAAAGGGTCACCCTGCCTTTGTTTTTTGGGGGGCTGAGGGAAGGGCCTGGAGAAATGTAGCCTCAAATTCATAGAGCTAGGGATGCAATAAATGACCTTCCATGATATCAAAATGATAGTTTTAGCTATTGTTTACAAACATTGGAGTAAAACGAGGAGGGAGTTCTGTTATCCTGAGCCGTGGTGCACCGGTGTATGGTCCGTGATGTGAAAGGTCAAAAGTGGTGAGGGAGGAGCGGCCTCCTGCAACAAGGCAGCGTGGTGCAACATCCAGAAACACAACATTTTCCTAAAATAATATATAGTCTCGAAAACCCGACCCTAGGCAACACTGGACTCTTTTGGCATAGAGGAACTACACCAATGCCTACGTCGATAAAGGGGAAAAAACGCATTCTGGGGACTCTCCCAACGAATCACGAGGCAGACATGCCAGATCTCCGCAATTCAAAACCCAAGTTTGCAGGCATAACCTTTTGTAGTGGTAGTTGATGCAAACTAGCCACTTGTGAAATACACTCATAAAAAAAAGAACCTCTGTGATCTCCATCTTACTAGCTACTATTTTATTCAAGCGGATATTGTAATCGAGCAGATAAAGTAGTGATGTAGGCAGAGATGTCGTTCCTCTATGCCAAAAGAGTCCATAATTGAAACAGAACCTTGGACACTTGCCTAGGGTCGGTTTTTGAGACTATAAAATATGTTCAAATGTTCAAACTTGTCTTCATTGGGAAGGCAGATAGTTTTTATTTGATCAAAAGCAATCACTTTTGCATGTGAAAACACAGAATCCTCATGCCCGGGAGGCAGCCCGATTCCAAAACGAATGCAGTCACTTTTCCAGTGCAAACTCCTTCCACTGGGGTAACCCGGGCCAGATAATCGAATGCCCTCAAGTTTATATTTTGGGTTCTGATGGGTTATGGTAGTTGATATAAGCTCATGAGCTGTTTCTAAGTTATATTATTCAATAATCAATGGGTGTATATATATATATAATTAATTTATATGTCCAAAAATGTATGTAGCAACTAAGGATTCTAGCTTTAAATCTCCACGCCAAAGTGTTTCAGAATAAAACATCCATCCGTTGGCTGTTTTTTTGCACGGTAAGTATGGAAAAAAAGGTAAGATTTTCTAAAATAGATGTTTCTCTGTGTCTCATTTCCTCCTGTTCCAGACCAGACCCCTACTCCCACTCGCTTCCTGAAGAACTGCGAGGAGGTGGGGCTGTTCAACGAGCTGGCTAGCTCCTTCGCTGAGGAGTTCAGGAAGGCCCAGGAGGATGACGACAAGCGGGCCAAGAACCCTGTGAGTAGAACGCAGGTGGTTCCATGGACCACGTTTGCCTAACGAGTTACTCCATCTGAGACCTGAAGACTTGCGTAAGCTCTAGGCTTTAGGTCAGTGGACTAATTTTAGTGTTGCGCGCAGAAGACTAGGATCGGAACCTGTCAGTCACATGAGCAATGGGGTGGAATGGGATTGGAGTCCTGGATCTTCTGAAGGGTTATCTCTCCTGTGCTTTGTAGTGTCTCACAGTCTCCCTCTCTCCCCCTCTCTCCTCCAGCTCCCTGCCCCGAACAGGGAGGTGGCCCTGGACATGAGCCTGCAGACGCCTTCAGCAGAAGCCGTCAAGGTGAAGGAGGAGACGCCTGTTGAGGTTGACTCCTCCCCACCAGGAAGTCCAGATTCCTTTTCCAGCATGTCAGACAGTAGCAGGGACACCATGGTGAGAAGAGGAAAGGTAGGGGTCAAAACTAAGGGGACATGACTGACCAGCAAACCCATGTTGAATGACCTAATTGGTTAGGATTAGAGTTCTGGGTCGGCATGCCAGTCACGTTCCTTCAGTCACACCCAAAGGTAGGGGACAGGGGAGGGCCAGAAGAACACATAGTAAGTAGGTGTGAGAGACCAGGATGGGCACTGTGGTTTGTTAATGGGGATCGAATGGATGACTGATAGGATAGAGGACTCCTCCTTTACTATGTCTATGTGCTATCAAGGAACAATCCAGAATGCATTGGAAAAAGTCATTATTGACCTCATGCTCACCCGATGTTGAACTGAGCATCTCTCCTGTCTTCTCCTCAGGACACTCCCCCGAGGCCAGCGCTGAGTTCGGCCCCCACCCCCACAATCATGAGGCCAGGCGCCCTCCCGGTGCGGCCCAGACCAGGCTCTCTGCCCCTCCACCTGGGCTTCGACGCCCTGCAGCCCACCATGCCTTCACCCACCTCTGTCATCACACCCACCCCACCATCCAACCGCACCGTATTGGGGTGAGTGACTGGTCTTCTCGCCTCAAACTTGGTTCCAGATCTGAAGATGGCGTAAGCAGTTCTGGAACCAAGCTAGTCCTCTGTGGGGCCTGGAGATCCAGTTAAAGATGGCTGTTAAATGCCGAATCTCACTTCAACCCTTTTTTTTTATTTTTACAATCCCTACCCCCTAGGCCATTTCTGTAGAACTGAAATGATTGGATAAGTGTATCCTATATGGTGTAAATTCCACCTAGCCTATCAGAGGGCAAGATGAAGATTTCCAAATAATGTTTTTTTCTCCTTCCCATCAGTAACCCTCTACCTCTCTCTTCTAGCTCTCCCACAGGCCACTACCCCATGATGATGCACCTTCCCAACGGGCTCCTCCCTGGACCCATGCAGATAGCCTCTGTCATATCTGTAAGTAACCTGCCTTCATCGCTCTGCCCTTCTCTGGTTTGTTGAATTGGTTGTTGCCAATTCTGATTCAAGTGGAAGCTGACCATTACCTGGAAGCTGGTCCCCCGTAGCTCAGTTGGTAGAGCATGACGCTTGCAACGCCAGTATAGTGGGTTCGATTCTTGGAATGCCCGTATGTAAAATGTTTGCACAGATGACTGGCATTTATTCTAATTATTATTACATTAGTAACAGAGTAATAACATATCAGTCAGGGAGTCTAGTTTGATCATATAATAATTAAATTGTACGCTTGCACTAGTTGTCTATAATGAGTATTAATTCACATAGAGAATACATGAAGCACTTTGAAACACTGTATAAGCCCCAACCTTGGTTGTTAAAATGTGTGTGTGTGTGTGCATCCTGTCTCTAGCTGGCCCGGCCCATGCACATGGTGCCCAACATTCCCGGCATCCCTGGTCCTCCTCTGGGAGGTGGCAGCAGCGGCTCCAACTCCCCCTCGGGGTACACCACACACTCTGAGGCCAAAATGGTTAGGAACAAATGCATCTGTCTCTCTGTCTCTCTGTGTCTTTCTATCTTTCTCTATTAGGGATGCACATTCCTGTCAATTTTCCTGCCATCTAACTGACCCTCATTAACCGCTTAACAAACGCTTACATTTGTTCCAAACAGTAAAAATGATGTGACCAACAGAAAATACTATGTGTTCATACAAACAACAGACATTTTTTTAAACTATTGAAACGATAGCAAGCAGGGTTTTCACTTAGTGCCGGCTGCGGCTACAGACAAATGTTCCACTTCAAATTAAGTAGGCTACTTTCATTTTGCTTGTCCGTCAAGCTCTCTCTCGCTAGAATGAACGATATGCATCTTTTAGTGATCTATTGATAGGATAGGCACCTGCAGTCTGCTGTCTGTCCCGCCTCCCCGGTATAATATGTGTGCACTATGGTTGGTTGCAGTCAAATTTCTTTGCACGGAGGAGGGAGAGAGCATGATGCTCGTGAATTTGCACCTCCCATGTAATGTAAGTGGTAACGATGAGTCAAAATCCTAATTATTGTTTTCTGGTATCATTCATATTTCCTAGGCTTCCTTTCCTAGGATTTTGGGGCTTGCCAGACAGTGACGGTAAAGTGAGTGACTCGTCTCGTCAGCCTACCGAATCGCATCGATGAGAGAGCCGTTCATTTGACTCCCTAATTTGCATAGGCTACTTTTTGGCGATTTATCTGCAGATAATTTATGAAAAGATGAAGATGGTGAATCATCACTACAGGAACAATAGGTAGTATAGGTAGCCTCATTCTGGTCCAAATATCATAATTAGGTCCCTCACGTAATCCAGGTATTAAAACGGATTTCAACAATATTCTAAAATCTATTTACCTTTTAGTAGGGAATCAACTAAATGTATTGACCAATTATTAATTTGCCCAAGTTTATCATAAGACATGAACAGAATGCATCAGTGATTCGTATTTCCTGCAACTTTCTGAAGAGGCAATGGGAATGTTTGTGTGTAGATGGAAATGTTTCTCAAAAGCCTTCTCAATGAAATGCTAACTAAAAATTAGCCTGACAGAATCATGTCTTGATTATTTTCATCAATCCAGCAGATATTTGTTTTGCAAACCAAAAACAAGTAAGGGAGTTGCAAAGTGCCCTACAAAACCACCGCTAAACAACATCCTCTTGCTCGGTGCACACTTGAATAAAAGGGTAACTACACCCCAAAATAAGAATGTATCCTGATGGGGATTAAGCTTTGTTGTTTGCCCTTGCCTAAGGAAATATTTGTGAGGCTCTATGCAACGCCCTTAACAATTCCCTTAGATAAGGGAAAAGTATTCCTTAAGGTAAGTAAACCCTTAAGGGAAACATTTTAAGATGTTTTATGCAACCGGGCCCTCAATTTGAACATTTTCACTTCAGTTAAAGGGGAAATTCGCCTTAAAAAGTTGTTTGCGACTGACTTCAAGTTAAGGAAACTGTAATGGAAAAGATGAGGGGAATATTTATTTCAATGTTTTATCCAACCGGGCACTGCAGCTCTCTGTGTCTGACGGTTGATATTCTGCTCAAACTAGGCTTTTTAATGCGCGTGTGGTGCCCGTGTGATAATTAAGACGCATGACAAACATATGAAAATACACACATGCCAATTTAATTACACTCAGTTATGCAAATTATCCTATAGATCTATAGGCTCTCTGTCCCCCTTGGTCTACCCCTTCGGGTGTACCACACACTCTGAAACCAAAATTGTGAGATCTATCTCTATTTCTGGTCCTCTCTCTTGCTCTTTCTCACCCACCTTCTCTCTCTCTCTCTGGTTCTTTCCCCCTCTATCTCCCCCATTTCTCCTTTCTCTATGTATGTACAGTTGAAGTCATAAGTTTACATACACCTTAGCCAAATACATTTGAACTCAGTTTTTCACAATTACCGACTTCTAATCCTAGTAAAAATTCACTGTCTTAGGTCAGTTAGGATCACCACTTTATTTTAAGAATGTGAAATGCCAGAATAATAGTAGTGAGAAGGATCGATTTATTTCAGCTTTATTTCTTTCATCACATTCCCAGTGGGTCAGAAGTTGACATACACTTAATGAGTATTTGGTAGCATTGTCTTTTAAATAGTAGTTGCCTTTTAACAGCATTGCCTTTTAATAATAGTTTAACTTGGTTCAATTGTTTTTGGTAGCCTTCCACAAGCTTCCCACAATAAGTTGGGTGAATTTTGGCCCATTCCTCCTGACAGAGCTGGTGTAACTGAGTCAGGTTAGTAGGCCTCCTTGCTCGCACATGCTTTTTCAGTTCTGCCCACAAATTTTCTATAGGATTGAGGTCAGGGATTTGTGATGGCCACTCCAATACCTTGACTTTTGTCCTTAAGCCATTTTGCCACAACTTTGGAAGAGTGCTTGGGGTCATTGTCCATTTGGAAGACCCATTTGCGACCAAGCTTTTACTTCTTGACTGATGTCTTGAGATGTTGCTTCAATATGCCATCTATTTTGTGAAGTGCACCAGTCCCTCCTGCAGCAAAGCACCCCCACAACATGACGCTGCCACCCCCGTGCTTCACGGTTGGGATGGTGTTCTTCGGCTTGCAAGCCTTCCCCCTTTTTCCTCCAAACATAACAATGGTCATTTTGGCCAAACAGTTCTATTTTTGTTTCATCCGACCAGAAGACATTTCCTCAAAAAGTACAAACTTTGTCCCCATGTGCAGTTGCAAACCATAGTCTGGCTTTTTCATGGCGGTTTTGGAGCAGTGGCTTCTTCCTTGTTGAGCGGCCTTTCAGGTTATGTCGATATTGGACTCGTTTTACTGTGGATATAGACACTTTTGTACCAGTTTCCTCCAGCATCTTCACAAGGTGCTTTGCTGTTGTTCTGGGATTGATTTGTAGTTTTCGCACCAAAGTACGTTCATCTCTAGGAGACAGAATGCGTAGTATGACGGCTTTGTGGTCCCATGGTGTTTATACTTGCGTAGTATTGTTTGTACAGATGATCGTGGTACCTTCAGGTGTTTGGAAATTGCTTCCAAGGATGAACCAGACTTGTGGAGGTCTACAATTGTTTTTCTGAGGTCTTGGCTGATTTCTTTTGATTTCCCACAGATGTCAAGCAAAGAGGCACTGAGTTTGAAGTTAGGCCTTGAAATACATCCACAGGTACATCTGCAATTGACTCAAATTATATCAATTAGCCTATCAGAAGCTTCTAAAGCCATGACATCATTGTCTGGAATTTTCCAAGCTGTTTAAAGTCACATTCAACTTAGTGTATGTCAACTTCTGACCCACTGGAATTGGGATACAGTGAATTATAAGTGAAATAATCTCTGTAAACAATTGTTTAAAAAATGACTTGTCATGCACAAAGTACATGTCCTAACCGACTTGCCAAAGTCGGATAGTGGTTGAAAAGCGAGTTTTAATGACTCCAAGTGTATGTAAACTTCCGACTTAAACTGTATCTATGTATCTATCTCCCTTCGTTGCCCTTTACCCTTCAATCCCTCCTTCTATCTCGGTTTGTTTGTCACGTGACTGAGATGGCATAGTCCAGAAGCAATTGTGATAACATAAAGGAACACGTGTTTTTGTTTTATTTTGTGTGTATTTTGTCCATGTGTGTTTTTAATGTTAAAATGGTCCTGGTTGTCCTGTCTCCTGTAGAGGCTGAAGGCAGCGCTGGCCCAGCAGAGTTCAGGAGGTCATGGTATGGGAGGTATGGCCGGCAGCCCCATGCACCCCCAGAGGATGGAACAGAGCCAGTTACTGGTGCAGCACCCTGACGCACCCTCCCCAGCACAGCCACAGGTAGGACGACGTGGAGACATGAACACACTCTTACTCCCTCAAGCACTCACTCACTCACTTACGCACATGCATGTTCATTGTAAAGAATACACATGGAGGTTTTACTTTCTGGTAATCAGGGTTGGGGTCAATCCATTTAAATTCCAGTCAATTCTGAAAGTAAATAGAAATTTCAGTGTACTTACTGAATTGACCCCAACCCTGGTGGCAGTAGAATATTATCAAAATCCTCTTGACTTGGATCTTCATGACCTGTCGTTCGTTGAAATCAGTAGAAGGGCAGGGGCATTATAATTTAGGCACTGAAAGAAAATGTTGTAATCAGTCTTGTTTTAGGTGTTGACAATCTGACTCAAACCCTCACTCTCTCTCCATTTCCACCACGCCCTCTCCCCCCTTCCCTCCAGGTGTCTCCAGCCCAGCCTACTGGTGGTCGGCGGCGACGTGCGGCGGAGGACGACCCGGACGACCGTCGACAGCGTTTCCTGGAGAGGAACCGGGCGGCCGCCTCGCGTTGCCGACAGAAACGCAAAGTCTGGGTCAACTCCCTGGAGAAGAAGGCAGAGGAGCTAGTCTCCATGAACGTCTCGCTGGCGGTGTGTGATGGTTTTCAAAGCCGCACTGTACTTCGGTCTCATCTCTCCTTTTCTCCGAACCACTTACTCGTTGAAACATTTCAACAAGTTTGAAAATAGAAGATATTCAGTCCTCTTCTGGCTGTACTGGGTAGAGACAGAGTATTGACTCATTGTGTTACACAACAGCATTGACTCATTGTGTTACTGTGTTTCTTCAGAATGAAGTGTCTCTCCTGAGGAATGAGGTGGCTCATCTCAAACAGCTACTGCTGGCTCACAAGGACTGCCCTGTCACCACTCTACAGAAGAAGATTGCCTACATGGGTGAGCCTGCTAGCTAGCAGCAGCTAGGAAAAACACATGGGAAACTCTATGTACTTTTGTAATATTATCTTATGTTGTTCTTGTCTATAACTGTTCTGTTGGATGGGGAGCGTCGTTGCACAGCTAGTTTCAGGTCTCTCTCGAGAGATGTTCGATCCGGTTCAAGCCTGGACTCTGGCTGGGCCACTCAAGGACATTCAGAGACTGGTCCTGAAGCCCCTCTTGCGTTGTTTTGGCTGTGTGCTTAGGGTCGTTGTCCTGTTGGAAGGTGAACCTTCGCCCCAGGCTGAGGTCCTGAGCACTCTGGAGCAGGTTTTCATCAAGGATCTCTCTATACTTTGCTCTGTTCATCTTTCCCTTGATCCTGACTAGTCTCCCAGTCCCTGCCACTGAAAAGCATCCCCACAGCATGATGCTGCCACCACCATGCTTCATCGTAGGGATGGTGCCAGATTTCCTCCGGATGTGACGCTTGGTATTCAGGCCGAAGAGTTAAATCTTGGTTTCATCAGACCAGAGAATCTTGTTTCTCACTGTCTGAAAGTCCTTTAGGTGCCTTTTGGCAAATCCAAGCGGGCTGTCATGTGTCTTTTACAGAGGAGTGGCTTCCTTCTGACCACTCTACCATAAAAACCTGTTTGGTGGAGTGCTGCAGAGATGGCTGTCCTTCTGGAATGTTCTCCCATCTCTGCAGAAGAACTCTGTAGCTCTGTCAGAGTACATTTTGGGTTCTTGGTCACCTCCCTGACCAAGGCCCTTCTCCCCCGATTGCTTAGTTTGGCCCATGGCCAGCTCTAGGAAGAGTCCTGGTGGTTCCAAACTTCTTCCATTTAAGAAGGACGGAGGCCACTGAGTTCTTGGGGACCTTCAATGCTGCAGCAATTTTTTAGATCTGTGCCTCGACACAATCCTGTCTTGGAGTTCTACAGACAATCCCTGGTCTTTGCTGAAATCTGTTGGACCTTATATAAACAGGTGTGTGCCTTTCCAAATCATGTAAAATCAATTGAATTTACCACAGGTGGACTCCAATCAAGTTGTAGAAACATCTCAAGGATGATCAATGGAAGCAGGATACACCTGAGCTCAATTTCGAGTGTCATGGCAAAGGGTCGTGAATACTTAAGTAGATAAAAAAATCATCTAAAATCCTGTTTTCACTTTATCATTATGGGGTGTTGTGTGTAGATTAATGAGGAAACAAATGTATTTGATCCATTTTAGAGGCTGTAACAACAAAATGTGGGAAAAGGGAAGGAGTCTTAATGCACTGACGTCATCCTGACCAACTGGCCCTCCAAATACACCTCCGCTGTCTTTAACCAGGATCTGAGCGATCACTGCCTCATTGCCTGTATCCGCTACGGATCCACAGTCAAACGACCACCCCTCATCGCTGTCAAACGCTCCCTAAAACACTTCTGCGAGCAGGCCTTTCTAATCGACCTGGCCCGGGTATCCTGGAAGGATATTGACCTCATCCCGTCAGTTGAGAATTCCTGGTCATTCTTTAAAAGTAACTTCCTCAACATTTTAGATAAGCATGCTCCGTTCAAAAAATGCAGAACTAAGAACAGATATAGCCCTTGGTTCACTCCAGACCTGACTGCCCTCGACCAGCACAAAAACATCCTGTGGCGGACTGCAATAGCATCGAATAGTCCCCGCGATATGCAACTGTTCAGGGAAGGCAGGAACCAATACACGCAGTCAGTCAGGAAAGCCAAGGCCAGCTGCTTCAGGCAGAAATTTACATCCTGTAGCTCTAACTTCAAAAAGTTCTGTCACACTGTGAAGTCCATGGAGAACAAGAGCACCACCTCCAAGCTTCTCACTGCACTGAGGCTAGGTAACATGGTCACCACCGATAAATCCATGATTATCAAAAACTTCAACAAGCATTTCTCAACGGCTGGCCATATGCCTTCCTCCTGGCTACTCCAACCTCGGCCAACAACTCCCCCCGCAGCTACTCGCCCAAGCCTCTCCAGGTTCTCCTTTACCCAAATCCAGATGTTCTGAAAGAGCTGCAAAACCTGGACCTGTAAAAATAAGCTGGGCTTGACAATCTGGACCCTCTATTTCTGAAACTATCCGCCGCCATTGTCCTAACCCCTATTACCAGCCTGTTCAACCTCTTTCATATCGTCTGAGATCCCCAAGGATTGGAAAGCTGCCGCAGTCATCCCCCTCTTCAAAGGGGGAGATACCCTGGACCCAAACTGTTACGCAGGGCAGGATGGATATAGGTCTGTATCTAAGGTCTTCGAAAGCCAAGTCAACAAACAGGTCACTGACCATCTCGAATTCCACCGTACCTTCTCCGCTGTGCAATCTGGTTTCTGAGCCGGACACGGGTGCACCTCAGCCACGCTCAAGGTACTAAACGATATCATAACCGCCATCGATAAAAGACAGTATTGTGCAGCCGTCTTCATCGACCTGGCCAAGGCTTTCGACTCTGTCAATCACCATATTCTTATCGGCAGACTCAGTAGCCACGGCTTTTCTAATGATTGCCTTGCCTGGTTCACCAACTACTTTGCAAACAGAGTTCAGTGTGTCAAATCGGAGGGCTTGTTGTCCGGTCCTCTGGCAGTCTCTATGGGGGTGCCACAGGGTTCAATTCTCGGGCCGACTCTTTTCTCTGTATATATCAATGATGTTGCTCTTGCTGCGGGCGATTCCCTGATCCACCTCTACGCAGACGTCACCATTCTGTATACTTCCGGCCCTTCCTTGGACACTGTGCTATCTAACCTCCAAACGAGCTTCAACGCCATACAACACTCCTTCCGTGGCCTTCACAACTGCTCTTAAATGCCAGTAAAACCAAATGCATGCTTTTCAACCATTCGCTGCCTGCAACCGCACGCCCGACTAGCATCACCACCCTGGATGGTTCCGACCTTGAATATGTGGACATCTATAAGTACCTAGGTGTCTGGCTAGACTGTAAACTCTCCTTCCAGACTCATATGAAACATCTCCAATCTAAAATCAAATCTAGAGTCGGCTTTCTATTCCGCAATAAAGCCTCCTTCACTCACACCGCCAAACTTACCCTAGTAAAACGGACTATCCTTCCGATCCTCGACTTCGGCGATGTCATCTACAAAATAGCTTCCAATACCCTACTCAGCAAACTGGATGCAGTTTATCACAGTGCCATCCGTTTTGTTACTAAAGCACCTTATACCACCCACCACTGCGACCTGTATGCTCTAGTCGGCTGGCCCTCGCTACATATTCGTCGCCAGACCCACTGGCTCCAGGTCATCTACAAGTCCATGCTTGGTAAACTCCGCCTTATCTCAGTTCACTGGTCACGATGGCAACACCCACCCGTAGCACGCGCTCCAGCAGGTGTATCTCACTGATCATCCCTAAATCCAACACCTTATTTGGCTGCCTTTCGTTCCAGTTCTCTGCTGCCTGTGACTGGAATGAATTGCAAAAATCGCTGAAGTTGGAGACTTTTATCTCCCTCACCAACTTTAAACATCTGCTATCTGAGCAGCTCACCGATCGCTGCAGCTGTACATAGTCTATCTGTAAATAGCCCACCCAATTGACCTACCTCATCCCCATACTGTTTATATTTATTTACTTTTCTGCTCTTTTGCACACCAGTATCTCTACCTGTACATGACCATCTGATCATTTATTACTCCAGTGTTAATCTGCAAAATTGTAATTATTCGCCTACCTCCTCATGCCTTTTGCACACAATGTATATAGACTCTCTTTTTTTTTCTACTGTGTTATTGACTTGTTTACTCCATGTGTAACTCTGTTGTCTGTTCACACTGCTATGCTTTATCTTGGCCAGGTCGCAGTTGAAAATGAGAGCTTGTTCTCAACTAGCCTACCTGGTTAAATAAAGGTGGGGGGAAAAAAAAAAAAAAATCTCTTAATTTATAGGGGATAGTGGTTGAAATAGCTGATTGTGGTTTCTGGTAGCTCGATTCCTTCTACTCTGTAGAGCAGGGACGGGCAACTGGTGGCCCGCAGATCAATTCTCTCTTTTTCAGGGGGGTCTCAATTTACTCTAGAATAGTAGAATACATAAGGTGGAGTTTCAAAATTTGGTTGTGCATCAGCGGTTTTTCTCTTATTTTGGCAGTCACTCAAGTAGCCCATAGCAGCTAAAATGTGTTAGCTGGCCACTAGACTTACCAATCTGTCTAAACTTTTAGTAATCAAGGTCGAATTACCGACCGTGGGGCCCCCATTGATTTTGATAGTCACTCACTCCGATATCACATTAAAAACGGCAAACATTTAGATCCACCCTGTGGCAAAATCTATAGTATTGCAAGAAATTAGCTTTAAAACAGCACATTACAATTGCATAAAATGTGTTAGAAAATTGCTAGGTTTTCTCTCTGCCGAATGGCAAAATGTGTAGAATTGCAGCTAACCAAAAATGATTTTGCTTATGGCCCCCAAAAGGCTAGGGCCGGCAGTTGGTATGGATGTGGGTACGCAGATGAGTTCGTTTTTTTTTTTTTGTGGCCTCCACCAAAGCTGCCCATCTCTGATGAAGAGTCACTCTGGTAAGCCCATCCCTGTAACACACACTGTTCTTGTGTCTTCGTCTTGCAGGAGAGGACAGTCCTATGAGAGACATGTCGGAGCCCACCGGCTCCCCAGCCCCTGTCATCCAACACAGCTCCCTGCCCAGCCCCTCTCCCTCCTCGGGCCCCAACGGCATGGGCGCCCGGGCGGCTGCCGAGGCCATGGCCATGTCCGTGCTGGCTGGGATGGGTCAACACCAGCAGCGGAGAGGAGAAAGGGATGGAGGGAGAGATGAGAGGGATGGAGGGAGAGACGGGAGGGATGGTCCCTCCTCTCACGTCATCATGGCTACACAGTCGCACCACTCTGCCAGATGATGAGCGTATCACACATCACGGCCCGGGACTCTACGGCGACACCACCCCACACGGGCAGGAGGAGAGTGGAGGAGATAGTTAAAAATATATATATATATACATATAAAAAATATATAAAAAATAACTCCTCTCTTCTTAGGTGACCAGAAGAGTAGGAAGGAAACGTTGTCTTACATCAGATAGCGTGACAATTCTGCCTCCGAGCATTGCGTAGGAGTGACGCGACCTGACGTAAGACAATGGGAGGAGGAGGGACACCCGAAGAAATAATATCTTCCTACTAAAATGAAACAAACTCCTCCTCCTCTTTCCCCCTGCTGTGGTTGCCATTTCGTGTCAGCCATTTTGTCTCATGCCTGGAGCCTTGCTGGAGCTCAGCAACAACAGCCTTCTGGGAATGGACTGGGACAATAAGAGAGAAAGAGCTTCATGTTCTGTTCACTATGCCATAGACAACATACAGGGGCTGGACTCCACACCCCTTGACCCCCCCCCCCAAAAAAAAAATCACCCTACAACCCTCTCGCCTCACCCTCAAGCACTTATGAACTTTACTGAACTGTAGGACTGCATAGCATCTTCCTGAGG
Organism: Oncorhynchus keta; assembly: GCF_023373465.1. Classification (NCBI taxonomy): domain Eukaryota; kingdom Metazoa; phylum Chordata; class Actinopteri; order Salmoniformes; family Salmonidae; genus Oncorhynchus; species Oncorhynchus keta. The sequence continues at coordinate 44,145,749 of NC_068447.1, read as the reverse complement.
GTGGTAATGGTCGTTGTGATAAACTCATCACTCAGACTAGACTTTAGTTAACAAATACAGGTAACACACGGTCAAACTCACAACACACGTGCACATACTAGACATACATATACACTCAACGTAAACATTGCATTGATTCACATTTGTTGTTGATCACGTGAGATACCAAAACACTGAGCACTGCAGGGGTCCATATTATTGTAAGAAGGGATTGTGGCCTTGCTCTCCTGCACATGTTGACATGTTTTATTCACACACACAAAGATGATTGACGCTCCGAATCCAAAGATGCATTGGTTTTTTTATACTTTCATTGTCAAGATGGTCGGATCCAATATTTAAAAATTTGGTCTGTTTTCCTGAATCCCTAATAGTTTAAGTGGTTTCATTTTGAGCACCTGTGTCAGTCGTTCACAAAAGTGGACCTCATTTATAGCCTTTTATGATACGTTTTAATAAACTGTGTGTGTTTTTATGTACAGCAGAAAATAGCAATTTGTTGTTTCAATATCTGATACACTAAGATCCGGTTTGGTAGCATGTGACATATTGTTTAATTAGCATTTTAGTTGTGTTCCTGTGCAGCTTTCATTACGTTAACGGCACATTTATTTGCAGCTTGGTCCATAGCGAACCAAATGGTGTCTTTGGTTGTCACTGAAGCCGTGCGACAGAAACGGAAAGCTAAAAGTAATAGATTCACTGTACACCGTCATTTCTAAATGACTTATACACTTATTATACACAGACATTTTTTCCAGACTACTTCCCCTCTCCTCTGTAACCATTTCCTCTTTCCCATGCAATGTTTGTATGTATTAGTTTCTAAACGTTTACCATCTTTTATGACATCTTAGCTGGCAGAAAGCTTTTCTTCTAATGGTTGTCTGGCTGTCTATCTGGCCTTTCTCTTGTCTTTTTTGTGGTACTGTAGTAGTTCATCCTTGCTGCTTTCTGGAGTGGAATGTGCTGCGCTTTAGTCTCTCTAGGTCGTGTTCATTAGACACCAAACGGAACAAAAATGGACTGAAACGATGAGGAACTACCTGGATCTGTCCAATAAGAAATGCTTCTTTTTGTTTGCCATTACAAAACGTTCTGGAATGTTTTTTTTTGTTGGGCTCCCTAATGAACAGGACCGTTGCTGCTCTTATGAATGACTATCCAAAACAAAGCCGTGTTCCCCTGTAACGTTTGTGTGTCTACAAACGGCACTGACACATGAACAAACATGTAACCGAACTGTTATACTGTGGATCAGCACTCACTCAGTGACAGCTCCATCTCTGCTCAACACACACACACACACACACACACAATGTGTTCGAAAACAATTTTGCCTTAAAGAATCACTTTCGTGCCTCCAAAATACCCCTCAAAGATGATTGGGTTGCATGATAAAACATAATGCTTCTGCCTTAGGAAGAAAAATAATAATAATTGTCTCAGAAGTTAAAAGCCATTCACAAGGAGTAACAATAGATTCATTTATTTTATATGCTGATTGTATAGAAGATGCCTTAAAAAAAAACAGGAGTAAAATGGCACCACACTTCACCACTGCAGTCACCACACTTCACTGTTGGGTGATAATAATGCTGCCATCTAGTGGAGTAAGAGGACTTTCACCTTCCCACAAGGACGGAAATTGGACATGGACCTTGAGGGAAATTCTTTCAGAACTCCTGTGGCAGTCTGGGAACAGTTTCAATTCTTCAGGGATACCCTTTATGAACAAAGTTTTAGACATTTTGTTTTAGAAAAACAACTCCTAAACAAGGGATAATCAATCTTGTTTTGCATTTGTATGTAACTTCCCCCACAATCCATCTGAAAATGTATGTAACAATTTGCATGGTGTATTACTGCAGAAGTAACTAGAGTATCAGTCAAAAAACATAAGGACATGTCTAAAGGCACTTAAATATGCAGGTTTATCATTCATTGTGTTTTCTTTTGTTTGTGTTTGTATATACTTTGGTTTAATTTGAATACTTTCAGTGACATCAAAAGTTGGCTATTTTGTCTTTATAATGTATATTATACATAATGGGCTTGTTTCTCGGATACAGATTTAGCCTGGTTCTAAACGTTAAAGCGTGTTCAACGGACATTCGCGATCGAAAGTACTTAGTCCAATAAGGATTGCTACTCAGTAACTACTTGACACATCTCACAAATGACTGAATTTCTTTGTTCTACGCCTACAATCCCAATAGTAACCAGGGCTCTGGTCAAAGTACTGCACTATATTGGGGGATAGGGTGTGATTCGGGATGCTACCCAACAATGACAATCCCAATGGTGACCCTGTATGGCATTGTGTAGTACTCTGAGCCCGACGCTATAGTTGGCTAGCTGTCCCTTATTAATAGACGATTGTTCATATGAAATGGTAAAAAAACAAACAAAAAAACACTTTATTTAGCTTTCATGTTAGTTGATCTTGTCATTGGCACTTTGTTTCTTCTCATTTTTGTCTTTGGTATTTTCTTTATTGCGTGCTATTGTTTGTCATCAGGACTATATACAAATACGCTGGCATAATAAACGCTTCTATTATATATTTTTGTGTTGTATTGATGAGATATAGAAAATAATTTGTATCAGAACATCGATTTCTTTATTTTTCCTATCTAAAAGACTTTTAATGTAACCCAACTGTTTGTATCAGCCGGACTGTGCCGGAACCAGTGAGTTAAAATCATGATTCTAATTCAATGGCTGGAACTCTGCTCTGTCTGAACTGCCCATAACTCACAAACCAACTAAGTTATTGTTGCATTGGTTTCATGGAAATCAATGTTTTTTATTATTATAAATATTTCAAAATATTAACAGTTGTTGTGAACAAGTAACATAATTGTATAAGAAAAATTAACAATTTTATGTATGGAGAAGACATTGTGAAAGTTGCTATTAGTTATTTGAATTGTTCCTTCGCACAGAATTGAACTAATCATTTCTGAAATTGTCCTTTATTGTACTGTACATCTGTTCTATATGAATATATTTACTTTTCCATGCATGTCCAAGTGGAACTACTATGAACACTTACAGTGCTGCGGATTTAATTAAACAAAAGGACCTAATGGATATCAACCGTTTCTGAATCATTTGATTCAGACATTTTCACACAATAGATCTCATTCTGTATGTTTGTTTTACATGGTCACTTCATAGGTCAATACAGAATTCAGCAATCAATCTCTGTACTAAAGATTTTTGTCCAACTAATAATGTGCAACCTGTGCTGTATCTTATCTTGTGATCACCATAGATACATACATGTGTAACAGTATAACTTTAGACCGTCCCCTCGCGCGAACCAGGGACCCTCTGCACACATCAACAACAGTCACCCATGAAGCATTGTTACCCAGAGCTCCACAAAAGCCCCGGCCCTTGCAGAGCAAGGGGAACTACTACTTCAAGGTCTCAGAGCAAGTGACGTCACCGATTGAAACGCTGTTTAGCGCGCACCACCGCTAACTAACTAGCCGTTTCACATCCGTTACACATGCATACCAGTGTTGCCACCTGTAACAGCATCAGATATTTACTGAGGAAAATAATGATAGAGCCAATAGTCAACATCAGGGATAAGTGAAAAATGGGGGGGGGACAGTACCAGTTGAAAGTTTGGACACACTTACTCATTAAAGAGTTTTAAAAAAAAAAACTATTTTCTACATTGTAGAATAATAGTAAAGACATCAAACTGTGAATTAACACATGGAATCATGTAGTAACCAAAAAAGTGTTAAACAAATCAAAATACAGTATATTTTATATTCTTCAAAGTAGCCACACCACGCATTCTCTCAATTAGCTTCATGAGGAATGCTTTTCCGACAGTCTTGAAATAGTTCTCACTTATGCTGAGCACTTGTTAGCTGGTTTTCCTTCACTCTGCGGTCCAACTCATCCCAAACCATCTCATTTGGGTTGGGGTCAGGTGATTGTGGAGGCCAGGTCATCTGATGCAGCACTCCATCACTCTCTTTATTGGTCAAATAGGCCTTACACAGCCTGGAGGTGTGTTTTGGGTCATTGTCCTGTTGGAAAAACAAATGATTGTCCCACTAAGCAAAAACCAGATGGGATGGCATATCACTTCAAAATGGTGTGGTAGGCATGCTGGTTAAGTGCCATGAATTCTAAATAAATCTGACAGTATCACCAGCAAAGCACTATCACACCTCCATGCTTCAGTGTGGGAACCACAAATGCAGAGATTATAACAGAACATGGCCAAGATGTTCAAATGTTCATAGATGACCAGCAGGGTCAAATAATAATAATCACAGTGGATGTCGAGGGTGCAACAGGTCAGCACCACAGGAGTAAATGTCAGTTGGCTTTTCATAGCCGATCATTCAGAGTATCTCTACAGCTCCTGCTTTCTCTAGAGAGTTGAAAACAGGTCTGGGACTGGTAGCACGTCCGGTGAACAGGTCAGGGTTCCATAGCCGCAGGCAGAACAGTTGAAACTGGAGCAGCAGCACGGCCAGGTGGACTGGGGACAGCAAGGGGTCATCAAGCCAGGTAGTCCTGAGGCATGGTCCTAGGGCTACCTGAGGAGAGAGAGAAAGAAAGAGAGAGCATACTTAAATTCACACAGGACACCGGATAAGACAGGAGAAATACTCCAGATATAACAGACTGACCCTAGCCCCCCGACACATAAACTACTGCAGCATAAATACTGGAGGCTGAGACAGGAGCGGTCGGGAGACACTGTGGCCCCATCCGACGATACCCCCGGACAGGGCCAAACAGGCAGGATATAACCCCACCGACTTTGCCCAAGCACAGCCCATATACCACAAGAGGGATATCTTCAACCACCAACTTACCATCCTGAGACAAGGCCGAGTATAGCCCACAAAGATCTCCGCCACGGCAAAACCCAAGGGGGGGGGTGCCAACCCAGACAGGAAGATCATGTCAGTGACTCAACCCACTCAAGTGACACACCCCTCCTATGGACGGCATGGAAGAGCACCAGTAAGCCAGTGTCTCAGCCCCTGTAATAGGGTTAGAGGCAGAGAATCCCAGTGGAGAGAGGGGAACCGGCCAGGCAGAGACAGCAAGGGTGGTTTGTTGCCTCAGTGCCTTTCCGTTCACCTTCACACTCCTGGGCCAGACTACACTCAATCATAGGAGATGAGTCTTCAATAAAGACTTAGGTATTGAGAACGAGTCTGCGACTCTCACATACTGTAGGTAGGCAGACCATTCCATAAAAATTGAGCTCTATAGGAGAAAGTCCTGCCTCCAGCTATTTGCTTAGAAATTCTAGGGACAGTTAGACCTGCTTCTTGTGACCGTAGCGTATGTGTAGGTATGCACTGCAGGACCAAATCTGAAAGATAGGTAGAAGCAAGCCCATGTAATGCTTTGTAGGTTAGAGGTAAAACCTTGAAATCAGCCCTTGCCTTAACAGGAAGCCAGTGTAGAGGCTAGCTTGTTATACCTGCAATCCCGGTAACGGGATCGATATGACAACTACTAGTGAAAATAGAGGGCGCCAAATTCAAACCACAGAAATCTCATAATTACAATTCCTAAAACATACAGTGCCTTGCGAAAGTATTCGGCCCCCTTGAACTTTGCGACCTTTTGCCACTCTTTTTCAAGAGAGGCTTTATTACTGCCACTTTTAGTGAGTTTGGTACACATCTGGTGGATAGAGAGCTGTTTATTACGTACAACATAGGAGGGCCAAGAACAGGAAGCAGCTCTTTCAGTAGTTTAGTTGGAATTAGGGTCCAGTATGCAGCTTGAAGGTTTAGAGGCCATGTTTAGAGGCCATCATTGTGTCAAGAGATATAGTACTGGCTTATATAGCCCAACTCAAAATCTAAACAAGAAACAGGTGAAACAAATCAGACAAAACCAACAGAAAAGGGAAAAGGGATCGGTGGCAGCTCGTCGACCGGTGACGACGACCGCTGAGCGCCACCCGAACAGGAAGAGGAGTCGCCTTCGGTAGGAGTCGTCGTGACAGTAACCCCCCCCCCCCGACGCGCGGCTCCTGCAGTGCGCCGACACTGGCCTCGAGGACGACCCGGAGGGCGAGGCACAGGGCGATCCGGATAGAGGCGATGGGAACAGTGACGGATCCAAGATGTCCCCCACCGGTACCCAGGACCTCTCCTCCCAGTCCACGAGGTACTGCAGGCCCCTCACCTGGCGTCTCGAGTCCAGAATAGCACGTACTGTGTACGCCGGGGACCCCTCGATGTCCAGAGGGGGCGGACGGACCTCCGGCACCTCACCTTCTTGCAGGGGACCAGCTACCACAGGCCTGAGGAGAGACACATGAAACGAGCCATTAATACGATAATAGGAAAGGAGTTGTAATTTATAACACACCTCGTTTATCCTCCTCAGGACTTTGAAGGGCCGCACACACTGTGGTCCCAGCTTCCGGGAGGGCAAGCGGAGGGGTAGGTTTCGGGTCGAGAGCCAGACCCTGTCCCCCGGTACGAACACGGGGGCCTCACTGCGGTGGTGCTCAGCGCTCCTCTTCTGCCGTCCACCTGCTTGCATGAGGGATTCCTTGACGACCCTCCAGGTCTCCTTGGAGTGCTGCACCCCCTCCTCCACCACAGGAGCTTCGGTCTGACTCTGATGCCATGGTGCCAGGGCCGGCTGGTAGCCCAACACGCATTGAAATGGAGACATATTTGTGGAGGAGTGGCGGAGTGAGTTCTGGGCCAACTCCGCCCATGGTACGTACCTTGACCACTCCCCTGTCCGGTCCTGGCAATACGACCGCAGAATCCTACCCACCTCCTGGTTCACTCTCTCCACCTGCCCATTACTCTCGGGGTGATAACCAGAGGTCAAGCTGACCGAGACCCCCAGACGTTCCAAAAATGCCCTCCACACACAGGACGTGAAGACGACAGGTGAGACCACGGCCGTTGTGGAACGGGGAGGGGCTGTAACTTCCCTCTAGAAAGGTGCCTAAGAGCCTTACTCTGGGTGCACACCGAACAGGAAGAGACATAGAACCTCACGTCCCTAGCCAAAGTGGGCCACCAGTACATCCCCCTAAGACCCTGCACTATCCTCACCACACCAGGATGACCCGAAGAGGGTAGTGTGTGCGCCCACCGAATCAATTGATCACGAACACCAAGCGGCACGTACTTGCGACCTGTAGGACATTGTGGAGGCGCAAGTTTCATCCGTAACGCCCGCTCAATGTCCGTGTCCACCTCCCATAACACCAGTGCCACAGGCCTAGAGGCTGGAAGGATGGGAGTAGGATCGATGCGCCGATCTTCCGTGTCATAGAGACGGGACAGCGCGTCGGCCTTAGTGTTTAGGGAGCCTGGTCTATATGAGATGGTGAACCTAAGAAGAACATAGCCCACCTTGCCTGACGTGGATTCAGTCTCCTAGCTGTCCGATATACTCCAGATTCCGGTGGTCAGTACAGATGAGAAAAGGGTGCTTAGCCCCCTCAAGCCAGTGTCTCCACACCTTCAGGACCTTTAGCACAGCCAACAACTCCCGGTCCCCCACATCATAGTTACGCTGGGGACCGAGCTTCTTCGAAAAGAAAGCACAGGTGCAGAGTTTCGGTGGCGTACCCGCCTCGGACGCGTCCACCTCCACTATGAACGCTATAAAGAGGGGTCCGGGTGCGCCAACACGGGCGCATCTGTGAACAGAGCCTTCAAATGATTGAAGGCTCTGGTCAGCCTCTGCCGACCACGGCAAATGCACCGGACCTTTGCCGACCACCGAAACGCATGTTCAGAATAGCGCTTTATTACGCACAGGGAAAAAGTAGTACTCTCCACGAAACTGGGCGTAATAAAACAAATGCCCAAAACAGGTAACTAAACAACACGCACTACCACTCATCAACCCAGTGGGGAAAATAATCAAGCACGCACAAAGAGCAGGTGGGCCTAACGGCTTAAATAGCCCAACTCAAAATCTAAACAAGAAATTGGCGAAACAAATCAGACAAAACCAACGGAAAAGGGATCGGTGGCAGCTAGTCGGCCGGTGACGACGACCGCCGAGCGCCACCCGAACAGGAAGAGGAGCCACCTTCGGTAGGAGTCGTGCCAGAAGTTCTGAATCTGTCACTGCTGAAGTGAAAGCCATCATCTCTTGGGGAATGCTGCTTTTAAATTAGCTTTGCGTCTGTATCAAAAATACATTTTGGATTGTAATTATTTTCCTCAATTAAGTTGGAAAAATAGGATGATCGAGCAGCAGTGAGGGCTCTTTGATACTGCACGGTACTGTCTTTCCAAGCTAGACGGAAGACTTCCAGTTTGGTGTGGCACCATTTCCGTTCCAATTTTCTGGAAGCTTGCTTCAGAGCTCGGGTATTTTCTGTATACCAGGGAGCTAGTTACCAGGGAGCTAGTGCGACTGCAGCTAGGGTATTGCGCAAGGTTAAATTGAATACCTCAGTTAGGTGGTTAACTGATTTTTTTGTACTCTGACGTCCTTGGGTAGGCGGAGGGAGTCTGGAAGGGCCTCTAGGAATCTTTGGGTTTGTCCGAGAATTTATTACATAACTTTTGATGACCCTTGGTTGGGGTCTGAGCAAATTATTTGTTGTGATTGCAAACGTAATAAAATGGTGGTCTGATAGTCCAGGATTATGAGAATTGCCCTTCACTCCGGAGCTGCCGGAGTCTCCCGCCTGTCTGGCACTGCCGGAGTCTCCCGCCTGTCCGGCGCTGCCAGAGTCTCCCGTCCATTCGGGACCCATGGCTAGAATCCCCAGTCGGAGGTCGGCGGCGAGGGTCGCCGCTCATAAGAGGCCACGGGGGCAGTTGAGGAGGCGGACAAAAACTGTGGTGAAGTGGGATCCACGTCCCGCACCAGAACCGCCACCGCGGACAGACGCCCACCCAGACCCTCCCCTATAGGTTCAGGTTTTGCGGCTGGAGTCCGCACCTTTGGGGGGGTACTGTCACGTTCTGACCTTTATTCCCTTTGTTTTGTCTTTATTTAGTATGGTCAGGGCGTGAGTTGGGGTGAGCAGTCTGTTTGTTTTTCTATGCTTGGTTTCTGTTTCGGCCTTGTATGGTTCTCAATCAGAGGCAGGTGTCGTTAGTTGTCTCTGATTGAGAATCATACTGAGGTCGCCTGGGTTTTACTTTTGAGTTGTGGGTGTTTGTTTTCCGTGTGTGTGTTTGTTGCCACACGGTACTGTTTCGGTTTCGTTCATGTTCACGTTTATTGTGTTGTATTTTCATAGTGTTCAGTTTATATCTTAAAATAAAACATTATGGACACGCATTGGTCCTCCGATCCTTCTCGCTTCTCCTCCTCAGAGGAAGAGGAGGAATGCCGTTACAGTAGGCTGCATAGATTTCATGACAAGAAGCTCAAAAGACAAAAACTTAGTTTTTTGGGGGGGCGGGTAAATTCAAATTTGCTATCATAAATATTAGCAACACCTCTGCCTTTGTGGGATGCACAGGGATATGGTCACTAGTTTAACCTGGAGGTGAGCCTCATTTAACACAGTAAATTCATCAGGCTGAAGCCATGTTTCAGTCAGGCCAATCACATCAAGATTATGATCAGTGATTAGTTAATTGACTATAACTGCCTTGGAAGTGAGGGATCTAACATTAAGTAGCCCTATTTTGAGATGTGAGGTATCACAATCTCTTTCAATAATGGCAGGAATGGAGGAGGTCTTTAGTCCAGTGAGATTGCTAAGGCGAACACCGCCATGTTAAGTTTTGCCCAACCCAGGTCGAGGCACAGACACGGTCTCAATGTTGATAGCTGAGCTGTCTACACTGACTGTGCTAGTGGCAGACTCCACTAAGCTGGCAGGCTGGCTAACAGCCTGCTGCCTGGCCTGCACCCTATTTCATTGTGGAGCTAGGGGAGTTAGAGCCCTGTCTATGTTAGTAGATAAGATGAGAGCACCCCTCCAGCTAGGATGGAGTCCGTCAGTCCTCAACAGGCCAGGCTTGGTCCTGTTTGTGGGTGATTCCCAGAAAGAGGGCCAATTATCTACAAATTCTATCTTTTGGGAGGGGCAGAAAACAGTTTTTAACCAGCGATTGAGTTGTGAGACTGCTGTAGAGCTCATCACTCCCCCTCACTGGGAGGGGGCCAGAGACAATTACACGATGCCGACACATCTTTCTAGCTGATTTACACGCTGAAGCTATGTTTCGCTTGGTGACCTCTGACTGTTTCATCCTAACATTGTTGGTGCCGACGTGGATAACAATATCCCTATACTCTCTACACTCGCCAGTTTTAGCTTTAGCCAGCACCATCTTCAGATTAACCTTAACATCAGTATCCTTGCCCCCTGGTAAAAAGTGTATGATCGCTGGATGATTCGTTTTAAGTCTAATACTGAGGGTAATGGAGTCGCCAATGACTAGGGTTTTCAATTTGTCAGAGCTAATGGTGGGAGGAGTAGAGACCAGAGAAGGCTCGGCCTCTGACTCCGACTCTACTTAATGAGGAGAACCGGTTGAAAGTTTGTCGGCTGAATGAGCGACACCGGTTGAGCATTCCTACAGCATTTCCCTCCAGAAACCATAAGAAAGTTGTCCGGCTGCGGGGACTGTAGGAGGGGATTTATACTACTATCTGTACTTACTGGTGGCACAGACGCGGTTTCATCCTTTCCTACACTGAAATTACCCTTGCCTAACGATTGCGTCTGAAGCTGGGCTTGCAGCACAGCTATCTTCGCCGTAAGGCGATCGATCGTTCTCCTGTATATTATGAGTACAGCGACTGCAATTAGAAGGCATCATGTTAATGTTACTACTTCGCTTCGGCTGGTGGAGGTCCTGACGAACCACGTCCAGATAAAGCGTCTGGAGTGAAAAACTTGAATGAAAAAAAAGTAGAGGGAGGGAAAAAGCTAAAATATAAACTGTAATTAAAAAGTAGCATCATTGTGGTTGATGGTTTTTGCGACCGCACAAGTTCTTTAAATGTTCTGGATTGACTGACCTTCATGTCTTAAAGTAATGATGGACTGTCGTTTCTCTTGGCTTATTTGAGCTGTTCTTGCCATATTATGGACTTGGTCTTTTACCAAATAGGGCTATCTTCTGTATACCAACCCTACTTTGTCACAACACAACTGATTGGCTCAAACGCATTAAGATGGAAAGAAATTCCCCAAATTTAACAAGGCACACCTGTTAATTGAAATGCAATTAACAGCTACCTCATGAAGCTGGTTGGTTTTGGTTACTACATGATTCCATATGTGATATGTCGTAGTATGATGTCTTCATTATTATTCTATAGTGTAGAAAATAGTACAAATAAAGAAACCCCGGAATGAAACTTTTGAATGGTAGTGTATATCAGGGGTTTTCCTGGCTCAAAAACAGGCTAAGGTGGTAGCTTTGCGTGGTCCGTCATTGTGCCATTCAGCCTTCACCACTACCTGACTCTGACACTCCCAAATTAACCTCAATGTAAAAAATGTTTGCCAAATTTCTGGTGGCTCTGGAAATCAACAACATGGCCACCTTAAAATGTTCTTTCTATTCTGGTTAGAGACCGTTTGAGCTGTTCTGTGAAGTGAGTAGTACACAGCGTTGTATGAGATATTCAGTTTCTTGGCAATTTCTCGCATGGAATAGCCTTCATTTCTCAGAACAAGAATATACTGACGAGTTTCAGAAGAAAGTTCTTTGTTTCTGGACATTTTGAGCCTGTAATCGAACCCACAACCGCTGATACTCCAGATACTCAAAGAAGGACAGTTTTATTGCTTCTTTAATCAGGACCACAGTTTTCAGCTGTGCTAACATAATTGCAAAAGGGTCCTCTAATGATCAATTTGCCTTTTAAAATGATAAACTTGGATTAGCTAACACAACGTGCCATTGGAACACAGGAGTGATGGTTGCTGATAATGGGCCTCTGTACACTTATGTAGATATTCTTGTTGCCACAAGAAAAGGGCAACCAGTGAATAACAAACACCATTTTAAATACAAGCCCATATTTATGCTTATTTATTTCCTCTTGTGTACTTTAACCATTTGTACATCGTTGCAACACTGTATATATACGTAATATTACATTTGTAATGTCTTTATTGTTTTGAAACCTCTGTATGTGTAATGTTTACTGTTAATTTTTATTGTTTATTTCACTTTTGTATATTATCTACTTCACTTGCTTTGGCAATGTTTCCCATGCCAATAAAGCCCCTTGAATAGCATATTCCATATAAAATCTGCCATTTCTAGCTCTAATAGTCATTTACAACATTAACAATATCTACACTGTATTTCTGATCAATTTGATGTTATTTTAATGGACAAAACAATGTGCTTTTCTTTCAAAAACAAGAACATTTCTAAGTGACCCTAAACTTTTGAACGGTAGTGTATATAATAGGTGGTGTCAGAGGAAAGCCCATAAAATTGTCAGACTCCAGTCACCCAAGTCATAAACTGTTTTCTTTGCTACCGTATTGCAAGCGTTACCAGAGCGCCATGTCTAGGACCAAAAGGCTTCTACCAACCAAGCCATAAGACTGCTGAACAACTAATCTAATGGCCACCGGACTATTTACATTGAACCCCCCCGTACTCGCTGTTTATCTATGCATAGTCACTTCACCTATCAACATGTACAAATTACCTCAACTAACCTGTACCCTCGCACACTGACTCAGTAGCGGTACCCCCTGTATATAGCCCCATTATTGTTATGTTATTGTGTTACTTTTTATAATTTTTTACTTTTAGTTTATTTGGTAAATATTTTCTTAACTCTTCTTGAACTGCACTGTTGGTTAAGGGCTTGTAAGTAAGCATTTCACAGTAATGTCTACACTTGTATTTGGCGCATGTGACAAATAAAGTTTGAGTTGATTTGCAAATCTTATACAGTCTATGATTCACACAGATAATTATTTGAGATGTCAGGTCATCTGGTGTCATACAAATGAAGTCAAGTTAAACTGTACATTTACAAATCTACCTTAATGCTAATTTAGGACTCACTATCAAATGATTCTTTTGTAATCCATTGTGCACAGTTGTACTATCTCTAGAGCACCACAAGAGGGAGCACAAGCTGTATGACTCGATCCATACACCCTGTTTTGGGTGCAGCCTGGCGGTTTGTATGTGAGAGATCACGTGACGGCTCATTGCCATTGGTGAGCTCTCCCCATTATGGCGGAGAATGGATTGTCTCTTCTTTTCAAATTCATGTTTTGTGTCTTGATGCTGGTATTTTAACCCAGAATAGATTTAGTTTTTACTTAAAGCACACTTCGTTTTACTTCAACCACACTTCGTTTTAAGTCATGGCAGACCGTGGCGTGGATTTCTCTGGTATACCGAAAGAGCTTCGAGACCATTTGGCAGAGTTGGAATTGGAGCTATCGGAAGGTAAGGAGGGCGACGAGGGGATGAGGCCAGCAAGCTAGAGTAGTGAATTAAAATTCACCTCATGTAGTTACGCTCGATAGATAGACACCAGTTGCGGCTATCAAATTAGCGCTATGTATTATGTATCTCTTTGAGTATATAAGGCAAATTGTAACATTTGAGTGTATTATAGCCATACACAATCGTGTTCTGCCAATGTCTGGCCAGCTAGCAACCCTTTTCTGCTAGCATTGCATTGACAGACAGCAGAAAGAGAATGGCTCAACCCCTGTGGCCATGGGCTCTCTAGTCTGTGACCGTCTCGCACTTGTCTACGTTCAATCTAGGTTCAATCGTTTCATAGCTATTTTATATGTAAAGCCATTGATTCATCTGTAAATAACTATGCAGATAAATACTAATACTATTTCGGTTGTGATTTAATGTCAAAGCCAAACTTGTCTGAGTCATCTGGCTATGACAGCTTGGTTTCAGCCAAAGCCTTTGTCTTTAGCAATCATGGGTCTTCTTGACCATCAGTTCAGGGTTGGCGTCAATAACCAGTAAGTCAGTGGATTTCGTAGTGTAATGTTGGGTTTTCAGTTGGTTAATTCTGCATTGCACAACCTGCGACTCAATGTGTGGGTTTGTGATTGGAAGAATTGGAGATGACTAACGACAACATCATTGAAATGAAACATGAGTACTGATAGTCATCACATATCATAAATGCACCTGTAGCCAGTCTAGGCTATACTATGTTGGTATGTCAACCTCATAGCACATGACAGGATGTGACATCATACCGTCCTCTGCATGGCTTGACCAGATAGGGTAACCTTTGGACACCAATGACATTTAGGCTCCATTGTTTGCTGAGGCACACTCAATATTACCTTGAGCTGTGTGTTTGTTGGGGTGGGGATGTGTTTGTGTGTGTGCACATGTGGCACATGCCCACCCCCTTCCCTCCCATCTCAAACAGCTGCAACACAGGGTATGACAGAATGGTGTTAGACATTTAATTCAACGGAATCGGTACTGTACTAAACCACCAGTTGATTGAAGAAGGGTGTGATTATGGTGGTGTGCTGCAACTTCTAATGGTCACACCCATATTGATGAGGCCACATCGCACGCACCAAACGGGAGGAAGAATGGCTCCCACTGTTTTAGAGTAATGAGTCATTCAAGTACAAACTGCCACGCGACATAGGAAACGTTGAACCGAACTGAACGCAGCCCGGGTCTCCTCCTCCCTGACACCAGGGCAACGTTCAGAAGTCAGATGTTGTGGAACGTTACCAATAGAAATGTCATGAATATAGTTGACATGATTCCTTATTCTACATGTCAGAGAAACAAGTTTGTTCTACTTAACATTCTATCTGCACGTTACACAATGTTGTGCCCTGCTCAACGTGCCCCTGGGGTCTGTTCAGGAGGGTGCAACGTTTCAGAATGTTTACATATAAAATATAAGCCATTGAGTAGTACAACAGATATGAATGTCTGCCAGGTAGAGGGTTTGAAGCGTGTCAGCTCTAGCCTATCTGCAACGTTCAATCTGACCGTTACACTTCACTGAAAACATCCCTAAGCTGAATGCATTCAGCTGGAGAAGCTTGCTCGCTCCATCACCTAACCAACTGATTTATGGATTGTGATTGATCATTAGAAAGATAGCCCTTCAGATCGTGTAATAAAGGAGTGATAACATGGTCACAAAGTGGAAAGTAGAGACTCGATGTCATTAACATGTTTCACATGACTCATTCCATCCAGACTCTTTTTAGATGCAGCCCCTTGAATGACCACCCTAGCCCAGATTCAGTAGGCGAGCCTGTGTGACACACACCACCCCTGTGACAGTAGCTAAGCTATGCTGGATTGTGCTTCAAGGGACAAGCGTCTAAAAAAGAGTGACATACACAACCATATTTTGTCCCCTGCCAGCCCGGCTCATAACAAACACCACCACAGAACCGAGTCGGAGCGGAAATGCCTGTTGTTGGGTTGCTTAGATGAGAACAGAGGCAAGCCAAGTGGCCTCTTAAATAACAATCCAGTTCTGTGTGTGTGTGAGCAAAGCTCCCAGTGACCAGTGAGGACACAATGCGCCTCATTCAGCTGGTCATGGCCATGGTGGCATTTAGTAGGCCATTCAACTAAACTCTTTATTTGTGTCCCAATTGACACCCTATTCCCTTTATAGTGCACTACTTTTGACCTGGGTAGTGCGCTGTATAGGGAATAGGGTGCCATTTGGGATGTAGATTTTGCGTGCTGCAGTAGAAATGAGCTGCTCTTATACAAAAGGGAGGGGAGGGGTTGGACATAGTTCGGAGGATGATGTACTGTAGTGTACTGTGTGTGTTCAAAGCCCCCCGTGTTGTTGTGTTAGCGTTCAGCCAGGAGTGACTAGACGTGACTCACCTTTCCTAGGTAACTAACGGCAGTTTCTCCTCATTGAGAGTTGAGAAATGTCCTTCCGTCCTTAGTTTACAGAAGCATTTGGCTGTTTCCTGCTTTCAGAGGTATTTGCTTTCGTCAGCAAGGGTTCACTGAGTTTACTTATGAATGATAGATTATTCGGGGTGTTTTTGATATTTGAATTAGTTTTTTTTGTTGGTTGCTGCTTTCATATTGTTCGTTAGGAAACCGTAAAAAAAAAAAATTCCTCTTGAGTGTTTTCTGGAACATAATGTGGCATGAGTGTGTGGGTGTGTGCATCGGCGTGTATACAATACAGTATGATGATGTCCTGCCCTACGTACTTACTGACTTTGCCTGCTGCTGTGGCCAGTGTGTGAGTCCAGATTATTGCCAGTTGCCTCCTATCTAGGCCAGCCAGCCATTTGTGCCCTATCTGAGTCATTTATCCAGTGGGTCAGGCAGCACAGCAGAGGAACAGCATCTAAAAAGGCCCAGTCTGAGAAATAAGGGCATCCGCAGCAGCACAATGCTGTGCTACGCTATTATCTAGCCGTTAGTGGCAGCCCAGCAGACCTATAGGTTCAAGTAAGTAGGCCTATTCTTTCAAAAGCTTTGAGCTGTGTTCGATTTGAGCTCGCCCTGGCGCAAGGTAACCAACAGAATAGTCCCAAAAGTGCAAAGCAAACCTCGCCCAAAGCTTAAAGTATTTGAAAGAATTTGAATCCTATTTGAACCCCAGTGAGATCTGATGCTATCATCCACCAACTGCACCCATTAGTGACAGCACTGTAGATAGGAGATGATGGAGAACAAGAATAAGGCAGGTCCTTCAAGGTCCAATGCAGCCATTTTTATCTCCATGTCAAATAATTTCTGGGTAACAATTGTTTTCAGTTAGTGGTCAAAAAGAAACAAAAATAGCTTCTTAGCAAAGAGCAATTTCTCAAGCTAGGATTTTGATGGACTCTGGGAGGGTTCTGAGTGGGGAGGGAAAAACTGAACTAGCTGTTATTAGCAGGGAGGTTTGGATCTCATTCTTATTGGTCTAAAAAATTCCACAGTAACAGAATTGTGCTGAGACTCAGAATGTTCCCTTCAATGGTTTTTGTTTGGCAAACATTTTATCTCAAAGTTTAACAAACCAATGCAGAAGGACAACTTTTAGGAATTTGCTGGTTGTGGTTGTGTCCACTTTTTCCAATAACTCTGTGCTCTGAATTGTTATTCAAAGATGTCTGCAGAGACAATGGGGTGTCATCTATGACATGGCACCTTGACCTTGAAAATGTATTTTGGTTATTGATGCGAAGTGGATTTACATTGTGGGTCCCTGATCTGTACTACACAGAAATGCATAATTATGGAAATGAATGTCATTGTCTTCATGGTGATGTATCCTAAATAGGTACACAAAACATGCAACATCCACCTTGCATATTTGGATATGCTTCACACTGGCTATTGTTTTAATGACCTCTGCTCCCAAACACGACCAAATTAGGTTTGTCCTGACCGGACTACATCTGAACCAATCATAGACGTCTATGTTTCACAAGTTTGGACAGTAGAGTAGAATTCAGTACAGCAGAGTAGAGTATATTATAGTGTACTCCACTTTAGTGTGCTCTGTGTACTTTACTATACTCTACTGTGCTGTCCAAACTTGTCAACCCAACTGTTGTGTGTGACTACTATGATTTCCCATTGTAGCCAATTGATTTGATAGTGGAATTTCCAGTTTTAATCACTTAATAACTCATGAATAAAACTGATTTCAGTAAAAACACCGCCTTAGACCGCTGCGCCACTTGGGAACCCCACTCGGGAGTGTTTAACATTACTTTTTAATGACTACCCTCACGTATACAGTTATCTGTAAGGTCCTTCAGTCGAGCAGTGAATTTCAAACACAGATTCGACCACAAAGACCAGGGAGGTTTTCCAATGCCTCTCAAAGAAGGGCACCTATTGGTAGCAGACAACAACAACAAAAAAGCATACATTGAATATCCCTTTGAGCATGGTGAAGTTATTCATTACACTTTGGATGGTGTATCAATACTCCCATTCACTACAAAGATACTGGCGTCCTTCCTAACTCGGTGCCGGAGAGGAAGGAAACAGCTCAGAGGCCAATGGTGACATTAAAAGAATTACAGAGTTTAATGGCTGTGATAGGAGAAAACTGAGGATGGATCAACAACAGAATGAAAAGAAGGAAGCCTGCACAGAATAAAAATATTCAAAAACATGCATCCTGTTTGCAACAAGGTAGTAAAGTAATACTGCAAAAATGTGGCAAAGCAATGACCTTTTTGTCCTGAATACAAAGTGTTATGTTTTGGGCAAATACAACACATTGATGAATATCACTCTACATATTGTCAAGCATAGTGGTGGCTGCCTCATGTTATGGGTATGCTTGTAATCATTAAGGACTGGGGAGTGTTTCTGAATTAAAAAAATAAATGGAATGGAGCTAAGCACAGGCAAAATACTAGAGGATAACCTGGTTATCTGCTTTCCACCAGACACTGGGAGTTAAATTCAACTTTCAGGAGGACAATAACCTAAAACACAAGGCCAAATTTACACTGGAGTTGTTTACTAAGACGACAGTGAATGTTCCTGATTGGCCGAGTTAGTTGTGACTTAAATTTGCTTAAATCTATGAGAAGCCCTGAAAATGATTGTTTATGATCAACAACCAATTTTACAGGGTTTGAAGAATTTTTAAAAGAATAATGTGCAAATGTTGCACAATCACAAGTGGAAAGCTCTTAGAGTCTTGCCGAGAAAGACTCACAGCTGTAATCGCTGCCAAAGGTGATTCTAACATGTATTGACACAGGGGGTTGAATCCTTATATTATTATTTATTTATTTAACCTTTATTTGTCAAGTCAGTTAATAACAAATTCTTATTTAGAATGACGGCCACACCCGGACAACACTGGGCCAATTGTGCGCCGCCCTATGGGACTCCCAATCACGGCCACTTGTGATACAGCCTGGATTCGAACCAGGGTGTCTGTAGTGACGCCTCTAGCACTGATCTAATCAAGATATATATTTATTTTTATTTGTTACATTTTTTCTTCCACTCTGAGATTAGAGTATTTTGTGTAGACTATTAAATCAATTTCGAATCCCACTTTGTTACACAACAAAAGGTGAAGGGGTGTGAACACTTTCTGAAGGCACTGTATCTTAAAGATATGTGGGATTTGGGGTAAATGGTATTTTTAGGCACAAGGCAATGTTTCTTACAGAAGGCCAAGAAAATTATTCCAAACAAAATATGTGTTGCTATTATTTGGGAGGGGCCTTGTATTTCTAATACCTTTTTCTGACCTTTTTCTGGTAGGTGTTTTCTAACACCATCTTTTCCATCTGTTTGAACAGAAATCATTTTCACCACTTCACAGTGTTATTCCAACCTCATAGTGTGGAAATATATATAAAACACAGGAAAATCCCGTTTGACTGCATAGGGCCTTTAATGTCCCCTTCCTTCTCGTTGTTGCCGCATTCACACCAGGGGAACATGGTAGGGGTGAAAATGAGGTGCAACTCCATATGATATGTGCCTCTGTTCATGCCAGGGAACTGAGCAGCAGTTAACGACTTCGGTGAACCCCCCCCCACCACCCCCCCGATATTATTGCGTTTTTGTGTGTTGCACTTGCGTCTGAGTCACATGATATTGAACCAAAGACACAGATGGTTCCTGCCCTCCTGAGATTCTCTCTGCTGTTTACAGAACAACCGGTGCTGTGAGATTAAGATATCAGGACCTGCTTAGACAAAGCAATTGTAGCGGTAGAGCAAAGGATAGCAATATATGGGGAAATGAATGGCTACAGTGTTGCTGTAATGAGTACACGATGCATGGAATGCAAATGCATAAATGTATGAAAGCGTGCACTTCTCATTTTAAATGTATGTAGTTCTGCCCTTGTGCTATGCTTGCCTATTAAGGTAATGTTTTACGTGGACCCCAGGAAGAGTAGCTGCTGTTTTCCTAAGAAATACTAAGTTGTCTGAACTGAACTGTGGACGACGTGGATGGGATTGAGCCTACAGTAAAGTAGCATGCTGTTCTGTGTGCATGCCTGCCAGGGCCTAGAGCGATTCAGTTGAGAGAGATGTCAAGCTTGTGACTGACAGACACTTCCTTCCGCTTGTTTTAGAACAGCTGATGAGCCTTTGTGTTGTGTTGCACGTATGGTGGAGAAGGGAGAGTTTGAGTCTGGCCAGGAACGGGAACATGGGCTTTAAAGCTGAGCCATGCAAGTACATCGAGCTTGAATCTCAGCCAATCATCCCTCTCCTCTCTAGGGGCTTTAGAATCCACTGGCCATGATACACTGAGCCTTCTTGTACCAGATGTTTGTTTGGAACAAGCACTTGCTCTCAGTCTACTTTTACAGTAGAGCTTTTTGGACCAATCACTTGTTGTGAGTACATAGGCAATACAGTACAGCTTTCTCTTCCAATTCATACCATATTGAAATGGGCTAGCCTATATCAAATTGACAGCCAGTTGTTGTATTCAGGCTGCATCTGTGACTTCTGTTTTGCGCCAAGTCTAATGGAGAATAGAGCGCAGGGCAGCATCTCCTTAACTCATTATTTGTTAGGCTAGGCTATATAACGATTTAGTCCAAACAGCTTGTGGGCTGTGAATAGTTAATGTCTCCCATCCCATGGTTCTCCTTTAGGATGGACCAAGGGCTGTGTTCCCTTCACTCCTTCAGGGCTGAATGAATAATTCACATGCTCTCATTAAACACCAGGAGACAAGGCTGTCACCACTCGGCCTCTGTCCCAGGAAGTAGGTGTGTGTGTAGGTGTGTGTCTGTGTGTGTCTGTCAGCCTACTTCACAGTTAAGAGTTGAGGCGTATGTGGCAACGACCTGTATCGTGTTCAGTTGGCATGAAAGGAGCGAGGGTAGGAGGAGCGAGGGTAGGAGGAGCGAGGGTAGGAGGAGCGAGGGTAGAGGGTTGAGTATTACCTGAATGAATCCCATAAGAAATGTTTTTTTTATGACCCTGTAGAACAGTGCTCGCATCCCAATATCGTTACTAACTTGTATTATAAGTCACCATTTTAACCTAATGGCGAACGCGCATGAAGATTAGCTGAATTCAAATATGACGTCGTTGTTTTAGCACCATCCAGTGAGCTTTTTTTTTTAAACGACGCCGCGCAATATGGTTCAGTGTTCCGATAAATCAGCAAAATCTACTTGGTTTTGAAAAGGGATCATGTTTACTCTGCTAATGACCATACAAAAAAAGAGTAACGAGAGCAATGTACAATACAGGCGAATTTGTGGTGAGTGCATGGGGGCCGTCATCTTTATGCACCTTCGCTATTGTACACTGGCATGTTGTCTTTTGAGTTGAGGGTGAAAATGTACAGAATATGAGGCCTGCTCCAGATGCTGACTCAGACAGGAGATATTGTCTCTTGGCTTAAATCATACCGACAAAAGCATGACTTTTGACATGTTTACAGACATGGTCAAGGCTCTAAAGTGTGACCAATTTGGTCGCATATGCAACTAAATAATTTGCTGTGCAACCACAAGTTTTATTTTGGGAGCACTGCGACTATGAACAAAAATTCTCCCAGATAATAATTGTATTCATAAGTTTTCGCGCTGTACCGTTGTTTCTGAGTGCCCTTAAAGAAACAAGTGGTTGCACCAAAACTACAGCGAAAACGGCTTGCTTCTAGCCCAACCAAGGCAAAGTTCTGACCCATATGACCGGCACCATAGCGGAAGGCCTGGACCACATTTTACATTCATAAACCATGTTGTGGGCAGTTCTAAAACTACTCGCATCTCAAAGTCGTCAACCATTTGTTTACATTGTCCAATTATGTTCCCCCATTGGCTAGCTAGCTAACAACCTGCTAATGTAACTGATGTGAAATGGCTAGCTAGTTAGCAGTGGTGCGCGCTTAATAGCGGTTCAATCGGTGACGTCACTTGCGCTGAGATTTTGAAGTAGTTGTTCCCCTTGCCCTGCAAGGGCCGTGATGGGTAACGATGCTTCGTGGGTGTCAGTTGTCTATGTGTGCAGAGGGTCCCTGGTTGAAGCCCAGGTAGTGGCAAGGAGAGGGACGGAAGCTTATACTGTTACACTAACTTGACCAGTAATATGCAAACATTTGGGGGCACATGAAGAAAGTAAAAGGGAGATCAATGATCATCATACATCTAAAGACTGTGTACAATTTGCAATGTAATGCATCTCAATTGGACTATAGTGCTTTTGCACAATGTTCGAAACCTGATCTTCCAAAAATGTAAGTTCAATAATGGGTATTTTGTATCAACATTTTAACTTTTATAATAAAGTTGTGTGTTACATATTTGTTTATAGGGCACAACATGTGCTTTGAAAGTAGCTCTAATTAATTCAGGTCCAATATAGGCTGTGTCTCAATCAATTTAATGTCTTATTTTCTGGTGCTCCTAAATTTCATGTGGTGCTCCTAACTTTTAAAGGTAGGAGCACCAGTGCTACCAATGAAAAATTATAATTTAGAGCCCCGGACATGATCTATATATATTCTCACTGTTAAACCATTCATGAAGTTAGCATTAGGGACATTACTCAATGCAATTAAGATCAGCGTCCTCCCCTTCAGGGCAACGCTGTCAGTCACAGCATAGCAGAGCAAGAGAACCTGTTCAGTGCTCCAGTCACCGTAGGGCTGTTTGTGTTACTGTGAGTGGGATGCACCTCTTTCACATTAAAGCTATGATTCATAGAGCTATGACGGGTGGTTATAGGGGGCCTTGAGAAGTTGGGTGATTCACTCAAGTTCATTTCTCAAGGACAGACACACGTAACATAAATTGGATGTGATGACTGACAAGGACATTTTTTTTTCCTTCTCTGGTGCCCTTATTTTTCAGCACTGGTCATTTGGACAAATCACGACTTCGCAGGTGATCGCATCTTTCGGAAGGGGAGGCAACAGTTGGCCCATCAGAGAGAGCGGGGTGGAGCTACAGTGCTGCTTCAGCTCCTCGTTCTAGTATCTTTTCTAACACGTCTGCCCACAGAACTTAATGGAGCGTCTGATGCAACTCCGAAAGATTTTAGTTCTGGGTTTCCAAGATTACTCTCAAGTCACAACAACAAGCCAAGGCACTTGTAGTTCATGTCATCGGACAAACCTGAAATCGAGGATCCGTGGCGGTGTTGTGCTGCTGAAGCAGCTCTGTTGCACAGGATGGGTTGCACAGAGCTGCTTTACTAAACTGCCTGGGAGTCAGTCAGTCAGTCAGCCAGCCTTTGTCAGAGGCCCACCAGGTTCTCATAGACATGTGCTAACACCTACCACCACTATAACCACCACATGCCAGTCACTCACTCACACCCAGTCGTTACAAGTTACAACTCTATCATCACGCTGAAGCAGCAGAGAAGATAGGCGTTGGTACTAAAATACAACTGTCACTTTCTCTGATTTAGAGCTCTGAGATGGGAGAATCAGTGTGACAATGTCTTCATAGACTAGTGCAGTATTCCTCACGCTTGGTCCTTGAGAGCTACAGGGTGTGCAGGGTTTTATTCCAACCCAGTATTTAGCCTACACAACTAACTTACATTGAACTGATCAAGATTATGATCAGTTGAATCAGGTGTTTTAGTGCTAGGCTAGAGTAAAAGCCTGGACTTGTGACTCTCTCAAGGGCCTAGAGACAGGAACACTGCTCTACAGCCTTGGTGTCTTTGCCTGGGACGTGTTCATTATGACACACTTAACGAAACGTGCAACGGACCCTGAAAACCAGTGCTTCTTATTGGACAACTCCAGTTAGTCCCTCCCTGATCCAGTCTGTTTTGTTCCAATTGGTGCCGAATGAACACAATCCTGTTG
Organism: Oncorhynchus keta; assembly: GCF_023373465.1. Classification (NCBI taxonomy): domain Eukaryota; kingdom Metazoa; phylum Chordata; class Actinopteri; order Salmoniformes; family Salmonidae; genus Oncorhynchus; species Oncorhynchus keta. The sequence goes on along the minus strand of NC_068447.1, from coordinate 44,122,026 downwards.
TCAGAATGTGCTAACCGATGTTCTTGTTCTGGAGTCTGGAATCTTCCCCTCCAGCCCCATGTTATCCATGGCAACCATGTGACTGTTGGTGATGTTGGAGAATGCTGTTCTCACTAAATATAGGACCAAATAAACCTGGCGAGACAAATTCACTTTCATGGCTGAGCAGGGGGAAAACAAGCCACTCTTTGACACCACTTCACAAAAGCTATGCTGAAGTAGGGCCCCTTTAGAGGCTCCATGTAGGACTCAGTAAGGCAGGCATATTTGTGTTTGTCCGTTCTCTTTCTCTTCTCTTCTCCTGTGCCCTGCTTGTACAGCCAAAGCAGAATGGTTTGTTGACACTGTTTCACACTGTCAGTCTAACGAACCGCTTGGCTGCCATATGCGAGTCACTGTTACACACACACACACACACACACACACATGGCCTACTGACATTGGCCTACCCGACATTGGCCTTTATTTTTTATTTTACCTTTATTTTACTAGGCAAGTCAGTTATGAACAAATGTTTATTTTCAATGACGGCCTAGGAACAGTGGGTTAACTACCTGTTCAGGGGCAGAACGGCAGATTTGTACCTTGTCAGCTCAGGAATTCGAACTTGCAACCTTTCGGTTAATAGTCTAACCACTAGTCCTACCGACATTGGCCTACTGACTGACTTTGCTACAGGTACATATTATCTCTCTCATCTCTTATCAACTCATTGTCTGTGGTATTTGACCTACGCTCGTGAGATCAAGTTGGAGTGTTATGATAAAAATAAACAACTTGATTAATGGTGTCAATTTGATGAAAAAGACCAGATTCTGTCAGTCTACCTGTGTATGATTATGAACTGAGAAGCAACTTCAAACAAGCTGTTTGACTTTGGATAAATCTATATTTAGACCCCCAGTAACGTTTTAGCATTCTAATCTTGTCCTCATTCTCCCAGTGTCCTCTCTCTTCAATCTCTCTTCATCTCTCCCTCCCTCTTTCTTCACCCCCCCCCGTCTCTCGGTCTCTCTTTATAACAGTGGGGCTAGGCTCTCTGGATGTGGTCGTTAGACTGTGGATTGTTTGGACAGGGTGTGGAGAGCACTGAACATTTCCTAAGCAGTTGGTCACTTTCTAAATATAAAACAAGCTCATGGGTTTAGCCAGAGCTGATTTTTGATAGTGGGCAACATAGTTTGATACGTTACTGGACTGTGTGGTGGGTGGTATGTGTAAAGGAATCCCATGGTGCTTGATATCTTTCTAAATCCCTGTGGACGTATGGTCTGTTACCGGGTTTATTCAATTTCATGGATATGTCATGGGATTTAGGGCTGATTTTGATAGGGGGCATAGTTTTGTACAGTATCAGTACTGTCTCTGGTATGTGTAGCCTATGTCCCTGGGGGAAATCTTTAGGAATCTAGTTGTTGGTGGTCATTTCAACAATTGTTTATATCTTTCGAGTGCAGGCCATGTCGCTGCCTTGGATACTTTTCAGGAATCCAGTGGTTGATTTCAACAAAGTTGTGTCTGTCTAAATCCCTATGGACTGATTTTCCGTTACTTTGTTTGTGAGAATTCACAGTCCTCAGGAAACCCTCCCACCCTCCCACTGATCCTTATAATTTGTGTTTGTCTCAGAGCTGTGTGTGTGTGTGTGTGGACCCCTTAATTCAACTCTCTAGAGGAAAGCCAGAACAAAGGGTATGAAAACACTGAATGGGTGTGGTTTAAAAGGTAAAGAAAAGTTCAGTTGGCTGTAATAAGCTCTACATCAAGGTCTGTTAGACATTTATTAGTTTGAGGCTATCATTTCATAGGCTTATACCAACTGTAGCCTATAGCAACTGTGTAACAACAACTGAATAACATTGAACTATACCTTATAGTACCTTATAGAGCAGTGGTTCCGGACCCCTACAAACATTCAACCTCCAGCTGCGTACCCCCTCTAGCACCAGGGTCAGCACACTCTCAAATGTTGTTTTTTGCCATCATTGTAAGCTTGCCACACACACTATACTATATATACATTTATTAAACATAAGAATGAGTGAGTTTTTGTTACAACCCGGCTCGTGGGAAGTGACAGAGCTCTTATAGGACCAGGGCACAAATAATAATATAATAATACATAATTTTGCTCTTTATTTAGCCATCTTACATATAAAACCTTATTTGTTCATCAAAAATTGTGAATAACTCACCACAGGTTAATGAGAAGGGTGTGCTTGAAAGGATGCACATAACTCTGCAATGTTGGGTTGTATTGGAGAGAGGCTCAGTCTTAAATAATTTTCCAAACACAGTCTGTGCCTGTATTTAGTTTTAATGCTAGTGAGGGCCAAGAATCCACTCTCACATAGGTACATGGTTGCAAAGGGCATCAGTGTCTTAATAGCAAGATATGGCAAGAAAGTGAGCGCAGCCCTATCCAGAAATCTGTCAGTGGCTTCTGATTAAATTCAATTTTCACAGGACCGCTTGCTGCAATATCCTTGAGGCTCTCTTGTTGAGATATCGGTAAGTGGACTGGAGGCAGGACATGAAAGGGATAACGAATCCAGTTGTTTGTGTCGTCCGTTTCGGGAAAGTACCTGCGTAATGGCACACCCAGCTCACTCATAGCGAAGCATCTAATACATTTCACATTGTCCGCAAGCTTGAGTTAATTTGCACACAAAAATCATACAGTGATGGAAAGACCTGTGTGTTGTCCTTGTTAATGCTGACAGAGAAGAGCTCCAACTTCTTAATCAGCCTCAATTTTGTCCTGCACATTGAATCTAGTTGCGGAGAGTCCCTGTAATCCTAGATTCAGATCATTCGGGTGAGGAAAAAACATCACCCAGATAGGCCAGTCGTGTGAGAAACTTGTCATCATGCAAGCGGTCAGACAAGTGAAAATTATGGCCAGTAAAGACAACTTTAAGCTCGTCTCTCTATTAAAAAATGTGACCGTACTTTGCTCCTTGATAACCAGTGCACTGGTATGTTGTAAAAACCGTTACATGGTTGCTGCCCATATCATTGCATAATGCCGAAAATACACGAGAGTTCAGGGGCCTTGCTTTAACAAAGTGAACCATTTTCACTGTCGTGTCCAAAACGTCTTTCAAGCTGTCAGGCATTCCCTCGGTGGATGCTGCAGTGTATTCGTGGCGTCGGGAGCAAATGCTTGCACGTGCATTACCACTCCACTATGTCTCCATGTCATGGCTTTTGCGCCATCAGTACAGAAACCAACACATCTTGACCACCAAAGTCCATTTGATGTCACAAAGCTGTCCAGTACTTAAAAAATATCCTCTCCTGTTGTCCTGGTTTGCAGAAGAGGATGTCTTCCTTAATTGACACCCCATAAACGTAACGGACATACACCAGGAGCTGTGCCAGGCCCGTCACATCTGTTGACTCATCCAGCTGTAACGCATATAATTCACTGGCTTGTATGCAAACCAGTAGTTGTTTCAAAACATCTCCTGCCATGTCACTGATGCGTCGTGAAATAGTGTTGTTTGATGAAGGCATTGTCTATATAGTTTGTTTGGCCTTTTCCCCCAGCATTGTCCCATCTATATCCTCTGCAGCAGGAAGAATTAAGTCCTCCACAATAGTATGGGGCTTGCCTGTTCTGGCCACTCGGTAGCTCGCCATATAAGACACTTCTAGCACCTTATGAAAGGTATCTGTTGCAGTTTATACGTGTCTTACTACTCGAAAGTCATCTTAATTCTCGCTCCAAAAACTCCTGTGGCTTATTTTTCAAATTGGCGTGTTTCGTTTCTAAATGTCTGCGCAAGACTGTAGGTTTTCCGCAAGAGAGTAACGGTTAATGTGATCGAATGTTAATTATTTGACTCGGCTACCTGTATTTGACGTTGTTATTTCTCTGAACACTAGATTGTTTCATTTTATTTTTGGCACTGAAACGAGGCTACTCAGGCGAGTCAAAAATGTATAGCCCTGTTGGAAAATCTAAATGTACTGTTTGAAAATGTGGGGGGAATAAAATTCAAAATTATTATTTTTATGTGAATCACATGTTTATTGAGCGTACCCCTGACGGCATTGGGCGTACCCCAGTTTGGGGATACCTGCCATAGAGGAAGTGTTATTATAACCATTACAATCCATTAGTGAAAATTAGTCCAGTCTTAGTCACTTCCTGAATATGAGCTAAAACATGTCATGTTATGTATGGTCAGCTAGAGACGTCTTATTGCTGTTGTAGTGGGTTATGTTATGCATTAGCCTGTGTCAGTGAATGGTGTCATTGACGACTGAGGGGGTAATGGGTTGGCCTAATGAGGTAATCCGTCTGTCACTGTGATGGAGGTAAGGAAGCAGGACTAGCAGTATCTGTTACACAAACTCATCTCTGTGTGTTCATCTGTATCTTCTCCCACACAGACTCCAATGACACACTGATGACTGTGGTGGTCTGGATGGTATCAAAGACTGAGGTCCTCTGTTCACCTCTAGCTACTCCTGCCCTGTCCCCACTCAAAGAGACCTGGCATGCTCCTCCTCTGTCTTGACCCACTGCAACGAGCTCTAAAGAATGCAGTTCGTTTAAACCCTGCCTGAATCCAGACCCGAATAATCCTTTCTTTAAATCAAGACTTCCTCTACCAGTTCAAAACAGTACTACTCTATTGGTGTGGGAACTAGCTAATACGATTACAAGATGTAGCCTACCTAGCCCAATATGTAGCCTGCCTCCCGAGTGGCGCAGAGGTTTAAGGCGCTGCATCTCAGTGCTAGAGGCGTCACTACAGTCCCTGGTTCGATTCCAGGCTGTATCACATCCGGCTGTGATTGGGAGTCCCTTAGGGTGGCGCACAATTCACCCAGCATCGCCCGGGTTAGGGTTTGGCCGGGTTATGTCGTAATGGTAAATAAGAATTTGTTCTTAACTGACCCACCTAGTTAAATAAAAAATAACATTAAAATAAAAAACACAAGCAGTGAACTAAGCTTGGTTTGAGAATGTGATTATCAATAATACATATAGGCCTATTCTATCTTGCACCTCTTCTTGCTTTTTACATTAAGTTTATTTTTTAGTATCGGCCAACAACATACTATGTAGTGTTTCAGACGGCACTCTTACTTGGCCAGCTCGACTGTGTGAGTGTGTTGACCTTAGTGAGTCAGTGTGAGTAGAGTTTAGCAGGGGAGAGTAGGCTAAAGCGTCAAACATACATTTACCGCTGTGAACTATCATCATACTTCCACGTCTGGATAAAGAGCCAATTAAACAAGGCTTGTAAATATGTCATTGTGGCCAGCGGCTCTGAACCAAGATTATCTTTACTGAGTCCACTCCAGATTAGGCTGCAGTTTATGAACAGCAGACCCCAAGGGGGAGTTACTACCCCCAGCTATGGTGGGGGCGTGGGAGAGAGGAGACGGCGGCTCTGTTCTGTGCCAGACTCCAGGCTACATTTAGCCAAGCTATAGGCAGGGAGAAATCCCTCTTCTCCCTTCTCCACTACCCACTCCATCCTCCACCCCTGCAGTGCAGCGCAGCAGCCTCCCAGGCTCCCACTTCAGCAAATTCCACTCATCCTACAGCTCAAGACCAATCCTCCATTCCCCCCTGCACCTTTCTTCCCAACATCCATAACTCCATTTGAATAGGAGTTTCCCATCTTACTTTACCCTCCCGTCCCACTTTCCCACACTGTCTGATCCAGGCCAACACTTTTTCTCAACACAAAAACTGTCTATCATCGTTCTCGCGCAGATTCTCACGACTAGCCTATAAGCCTTCTTATAGATAATCCACAGTTTGTTACTTCATTCCTCAAAATGAAAGATTTCAACATTTGTAGCTCTTGTAAATTGCTGAGTCAGTCAGTGAAGGTTTAGAAGGTACCTAAACACACCTACTTTGTTGCTGCTATACAGTTGTCTGACTGTTAGTATACTGGCTAGGTTAATAATGGTGATTACTGTTGGGACCTTAGCCTACATTGATGCTAGCTCTCTAGTCTACAGTGTTCTTGCACATCCAGACATTCCACCGTATTCCTAGAACGGCCGGAGTCGAGGTTAGCTTCATGGTTATGTGAGAGACTTCCCTGTGGTGTGGAGTCCAACCTAGTGTGACTTCGCTAACCTCTCCCTGGCAGGTACTGTCTGCCTCCTTCCCACCCACTCATCAGTAGCCTACATGATGGCTCATGGCCATGCTGTCAGGACTATTGAACCTGCTTACTAAGGGGACGTTTCATATGATTTCAGTCAGTTTCTGACTGCACCCCTTTCGATTTGAACAAAACCTTGCCCATGGTAGGAGTGTTCGGGAAGTAACTTTTTGGACCTGAATGCCAAAACAATCAGGAGCTAGAGGTGCATAAATTGACCAATTTTTGCATACCCCACCATAACATGTTTCAATCACAAAAACAATAGAGGTTTTAGTTTAGCTAATATACAGGTAAACTAAACTCAAGCTCTAACACCCTCCTCTCTCACTTTAGAAAGACAAAGGGCCGTTATGTAGGGAGTGCTGCTTGACTGCATGGCAGACTAGTGTTTCAACATAGCTCTGTGTGACACCACCAGGGAAAGTGAAGTATCATGTTTCACTGCAGTAATGTTGTAGTATTAATGTAAAGTGATACAGGCCAGGGCTGACGGCTACTTAAATTAGAACAACTCATTTCAACACTCACGATAACCTCAAATAGGAAAAATATTCAATCCACCACAACCATCCTAGGCTCCGGCTTGATCTGTAAACATATACTGATATTGATATTATTATTGATATTGATCTATAACAAACCAGTTAAAGGTGAGGTGATACAAGTTAATCTACAGGCACAGACAGACTGGCCAAGGGCGGAGAGACATGATTGTGATAAAGTGACAGTAGTCAGCCCTAGTTATCCCCCTTGTCAGATTTTGCATAAAATAATCTGATTATAGAGGGAGTTGTGGATTACGGCAGGCATGAGATGGGAGTGTGTTTGGAATGGAGATAATAGATGATAGAGAGGTCTCAGCGGGAATGTCCCACTCCCTCTGACTGTACTGTACGCACTACTCAGCTAATGGAAGAGGGATGGTATTAGTTATAATGATGAACTGAGTCAATGTAGATTTTTATTGCCTTCTGATCTATTAACAGGACCTCAGGTTAAATTCTGAGTTTGTTTTCAGCCCAACAGCAGCCCCTCAACTTGGTTTGGTGGTAAGAGCGATCTGGCTGGAAAAATGTAACAATTCTCAAATTCATAGACCGTTATTGATGAAAGGACCTTTATGGATGCCAGAGTTGCATTGTCTCTCCTCTCTTACCAGTCTTTCTGGTTAAGACAGTGGGAGTGTCTCATGTTGTAGTGTTCCTAGTTCAGGCCGAGGGGAACTGATAGTGTGCCTGTGGAAAGAGGAAGTGGGAGATAAAGATGTTGCTTCCTCCCAGAGCTGCATGGGACCAGCCACCAGTCCGATCCGTCCATTCAGCCGTAATTAGACCTGTCGATCTGCATACGTTCAGTAGGGGGCTGACTGATCACAGAGGGGTCATTTACCGACATGTTGAGAGACATTTATAGAGCGCAAGAGGTTGTGTGTACGTTATATGAGCATGTGTTTTCGCTGTGATCTTCACGCTCCGCTGTGGTACACGTGGGTGGGGGGTGGAGTGGAGGGGGGTCGACACAGGAAGACACAGATCAGTTTAGAATTGATTGACATCCGTTGCCACTTTCAGCCACAACCTCAAGAATAACAATGAGAATGATGTTGAGTTTATCACTTTACATTTTCTGTTTCAAGTGAAATGGATGTCAGTGTGCTGCTCACATTAAAGCTTCCTCCACTGCCCCTGTCATCACACCCGACTCGAACCAGTGATCCTCTGCTCACAAACACACGTAACCGTGCACACGTAACCGCCCGACCTTGACAACATACCAGCCGTTTGAGTCAAAAAAAAGATCTAATTCGATAGCTCCACCGGAGACATTCCAAGCTGCTGTGGAGTGAGTTTACGTTCTTAACTCCGTTACACAAGCTCTAAAATGGATAAAGATGCATTGTTACTAAAGATGTTGTTTACTCACACCATTTCACAATGAATTCAACTGTTTCAGGAAGGGCTTAGTGTCCCTGAGCCAGGATTCCCAAAGCCCCCTAGTCTCAAATGCTTAGTTTAGCGTATTTACAGTGACTGTAGTCTAATCTGATTTTGTGTGTGTGTGTGTGTGTTAGTTGGGGGTGTGTGGCCGTTAATCAGCGCATTACCACACCAACCCAGTCCTCCTGTCTGCTAGCGTCAACCATTAGCTCATCCCAGGCTCATCCAAGTCTCTTAGAATAGAAACTACTACTGTTCTCTCTCTCTCCTTAGTTATCACTTACCATGACCATATTCCTAATCTACCAATACTGCTGTGGAAGCTATAAATGTTAGCCTATTTTATATTTAGGCCTAAAGTACATATTAAATACCATTTTAGTTACAGCATTTACTCTGGTTGAGTTATACATGAAGAAGTGTCGGTTAGTAGTTGAATGAAATACGGTAGCTAGACTGCTACCCTAGCATGGCAAGAAATCTCTCTGGGGTCAGTTACTAGTCTGTATATTAGAACATAAAGCATTTACAGTGCTGACCTCAACCCCACCAAGGTCAAAGTTTAACATGAAGAAACATAATCACCAGTGAACTAAGGGGTTGAGCTGAAAGGACGAGCTGTCCAAGGGTGTTGAGTGGCTGAATGACTATATAATGGAACATCAGACTAATTCCTTGATAAAATGGCATAATATCCATCCTGGCCTCCCTATGGGTTAAATGTAAAAAGGGGTCAGTAATGACAGAATGGCTTTAACATTAAAGCCAACCAACTAGTTAAGGTAAACTGTGTGTTTTTGTATTTCTATAAACTGGTCTGGGAACAGTGACAAGCGAGGGAGAGGAGGCGGGTCAATGACCTCAAGCTGACCCTTGTGCTTCAGCTGTCTGTCAGAGATCAGACCTTAAGGCGTCAGCATGCTTCAGTTCGGCTGACGCCTAGCCGAACTCAGCTAACCGAACAAGTGTCCTCGCATACTCCCTTAAAAGACCTTCTTTTAAGTAAAGAGAGAAGATGGTAATGGTATGAGGGCAGTGTATGATAAGTGTGTAACTTGATCATGTTTAGGGAGTCCGAGATCTCTCAGCCCTGCTGACGGGAGCTGTGCGACGGTGCCATGACGTGCACCGCACACACGCTTCCTCTCTGTACTCTGGGTCCTTTCCCCTCCCCACCAAGAACAGAGAGTCCAGGAAGCTCCCAAAACCTCTCATATCCGACTGATAAACACACACACCCACACACACACTGACTGAGACACACTCACTGAGACAGAAACAGATATGAAGTGTAAACACATACTGGTGCTGGGTGATATGGCTTACAAAGAAAATCTAATTTATGGGTGATTCACGATATACTGTATATCTCAATTTTGGGGGGGGGGGGTTCCTCTAAAGAAGCATTGTTGTATAATTAAAGGTCAAATACACTGCATTTCAAACAGTCAGTCATAATCTAATAAATTATGAAGTTATATCTAGATGAAATAAAAGCCTTCCATAACCATAAAGTACCTAATAATTGAATCCAAATAGTTCAACCTGCTTTTTTTTGTTGCAATAATCACTGATCTGGCTTTCACGTCTGTCTATTAAAATGCCCTTTTTTGTTACAAACTTAACTAGATCCATGCATAATGCACATCCACTAATAATGTCTAACTTCTTGTAGCAGGTATTAGACTATAGAACATTAAGAGGTCTCATCAACAATCGCTAAAGCCCACGAGCTAGTGATTTGCCAGCTAATCTTTATATTTCAGGTTTAGCCAACTTGGATCTATTTACTAGCTAACAAGGTCGAATTGTTATGAACACACCCTTCTGTCTGTCTTCAACTGTTTGAAAAGCATGTTAGCCTGTCCACTTTGTTCAGATGTTGAAATCAAGTGGCCTACCTTATTTCTCAGTACCTGAGACCAGTCCGGTCTTGTGACCACATTGAGTGTCTCTTCTTGTCTTGGCGGGCATTGCGTATACTCACTTCTTAATCCCCACTGATGCGTATCAAAGTAGTGTAGTGAAGGTATACGACTTATCAATTATGTAGTACAATAGGGAAATCTTGGACAAAGTAGCCTACACAATCGCGACGCACGCCAAATATATTCCCCTAGTTTCAGCGGAATATCATCTGCAGGCAGCAAGAGTGCAGCTCTGAACTGGTTTTGGCATGGAGCTGTTCACAGAAGAATGACATCGGTAGCCAGTTGGGTAGGAAAGATGTTTGAACTTATATACCAGCTAACTAAAGCAACAATGGGTATGCAAACCAGGTATTCAAAAAGTTTAGTCCGAAGTGTTGGTTAGTAGACTATTTGTGATGCGCAATTGTCATCATGCGTAGTTTGCATCGGGGGGCGTAGACATGGATGGGCCTGGGTGGACAGAGGCCCACTGGGGAGCCAGGCCCTGACTGGCCCACCCAATCAGATTGATGTGGTTTAAGCATTGTTGTTGACTTTAACCATCATGTTTGTATATTAAAAAAGTGTGATTTTCAGAGTGAAAACTCATTAAGGTACACACGGGGTGCATTACCTTCACTGGACAAAATTAGAGTATAGCAAATTCTCCAGGCACCACTACTCCACTGCATAGGGCGATGGAAAGAGCAGTCACACACAGCATAATACTAAAGGATAAGAAGTCCATAAACTCTGACATAATAAGCCGTTAAGTCCCAATCGTAAGAATACAAAACACAACCATTAAGCGTTTCCCAATCGAAATGTACAACTATTACTTCCCATTACAAAAAAAAACATTTCACGTTTAGCACATAAAGTAACCGGTGGACTATAGTTTCAAGTGGAACTGACAGCGTTTTGACTACTTTGCAGATATGAAACAAACAATCATAATATCAGTCAAAAGTTTGAGGTTTTAAAAATAGGTTGTATTTGACTCAATGTATAATTCACCAATTAATTTCTTGGTAGTCCTAGATCAGGTTGTAAATCACAGCTGGCCTGGTACATTGTTTTCTGCCTCCCGTTCAGGATGCACTGTTTCAGTTTAAATGACTCAATATTCTGGACAAGAAGGGACGAATGTAACTAAGGCTGGGAATGTCAATACAATCAAGGTAGCAAGGGCAATGATCACAAAGTCAGTCGTAACGTGGCTAATAGGCTAGCGTATCTATTTATGTAGCAAGCTAAAAACACAAAGCCTAATGTTAGCTTGCTAGCTGCTAGCAGGATGTCATGACATTGGAGGAGTGGGTGAGTCACTGACTTTTTCCCCTCATATTGTTTTTTTGGTGGATATACACAGCTAGAGATACAGGTGTCATTTGGTTAGCTAGCAAGAACTTGAACGACTTATCTAGTTAGCATATCTCTTGTGTTTGAACATTCACTCTGGCTATCTACTCTGATTTCAGAGCACTCTCGTCAGAGCGCAGAACAACTGATGAATTTACGAACGCGCAACATCCACTGAATATGACCGGTGTCCGTTAACATAGGCAATAAAAGTAATAATTAGTCAAGAACGCTCTAGATAACATTCAAACAGCCTAACCAGGTCTGTTAGGGTGAATAAAATGGCCAGAGTGAGGTGTTCTTTCATTTGTGTCTGGAAGTAGCAAGCTAGCCAACTTTAGCCAGTTAGCATGGGTGCTTGGTTGGGACAAGCATGCATTGGCAGGCAAGCTGCAGAAGGAAGTGGAGGCTACAATTCCCCAAACTTGCTGAAACATTTTGAGAGGGTTTATCCAATGTTCCTCTGTTCAATTTTAGCTCTGGCTAGCATTAGTTGTTGATCGTGTTGTTGATTTGCATAACTGAGGGAGATAGAGCCTACCTTTTCATGGTTGTTTGATCAATAGGACTGTAAAGTTCCCAAATGTAAGGGTGTTTACATATTTGCAGAAATCCATTCCAGTATATTTTGTGGCTTTTTTTTGGCAAATATATTCTAATGACCTAAAGTCGCGCGGTTGCAACTGCTTGTAAACATACAGTCCAGTTCAAAGGGAATGATGGCAGGCCTGTGTGGCAAATGGCTTGTTTGTATAAAGGCGTACTGTTATACTCTATAGTGCACCAGTCTGTGTAGACTCCGGTCCTGGACAAGACAGGTGTTTTTATTTGGTTTTATTGACTATTATTTTATTTATCTATTAATTGTCCAAACGCACGGCCGCTTTCCCGCTCTACATTGCTATCGAATTTTCACAAATGTCTTAGTATATGTAATTCCTAAACATTCTAAGAATTTATGAAATGTCCATATCGAAGTGGTCGCTTTTTAGAGTCATTCTTCCTGGGGGTGTATATGAACAGATTTTTATAAGATTTAATTTAGCTAAAATGCTGTTAGTTCCACTTTAAATGCAATAATGTTTCACACACAGAAGTTATTTTCAAAGAGATGGCTAACAGCAGCAAGCGCGCTGCAATAAACAACACAGTTCCCCTCACCAGAGGATCATTTGGAACCTTACTTATTGTTGAAAGTTATTCTTGAAAAGGGTGAAGCTAACAAATTAGCAACAACATCCTCTTTGATAAAATCTGCTGTAGCTGCGGCCGCTGCAAACGAGCCGACAACAAAAGCTAGCTAGCTAGACCATGGGATAACTACTGCTCGCTATTGCACAGTGACCTGTGTTCTTCAAGAAGGCAGAAGTTTCCATACGTTTTTGTAAAAAATGTCCCACCCATTAACTCGATGTGATTGGTTGATTCCAATGTCACTCACAAATTTTGCCCTAATACAGTTGAATGACAGATGCCTTCATCTAGCTTCTCATGGCCTAGCCAATGGCTGACTTGGCTAGCTAGATTTATCTCCCCGGTGTCAACCCTTTAATTTCTAACAAAAACTGAGGAGATTAAATCAGAACATCCTTGAAAATAATAATATACAGTGCCTTCGGAAAGTTTTCAGACCCCTTGACTTTTTCCTCATTTTGATACTTCGCAGCCTTATTGTAACATTAAATAAAAACATATCCTCAGCCATCTACACGCAATACCCCATAATGACGAAGCAAAAACAGGTTTTAGAACTTTTTTCAAATGTATATAAAAAAAATATATAATATATAATAATATATAAAAAATAAAATAAGTATTCAGAACCCTTTCCATGAAACTCAGTTGCATCCTGTTTCCATTGATTATCCTTGATGTTTCAACAACTTGTTTGGAGTTCACGTGTGGTGAATTTAAATTGACTGGACATGATTTGGAAAGGCACACACCTGTCTATATAAGGTCCCACAATTGACAGTGCATGCAAGAGCAAAAACATGAGGTCGAAGGAATTGTCCGTAGAGCTCCGACACAGGATTGTGTTGAGGCACAGATCTGGGGAAGGGTACCAAAACATTTCTGCAGCATTGAAGAACACAGTGGCCTCCATAATTCTTAAATGGAAGATCTTTCTTCACCACCAAACGCTTCCTAGAGCTGGCCACCTGGCCAAACTGAGCAATCGGTGGAGAAGGGCCTTGGTCAGGGAGGTGACCAGGAACCCAATAGTCACTGACAGAGCTCTAGAGTTCCTCTGTGGAGATGGGAGAAACTTGCAGAAGCACAACCATCTCTGCAGCACTCCACCAATCAGGCCTTTATGGTAGAGTGGCCAGACAGAAGACACACTCCTCTGTAAAAGGAACATGACAGCCCGCTTGGAGTTTGCCAAAAAGGTACCTAAAACTCTGACCATGAGAAACAAGATTCTCTGGTCTGATGAAATCAAGTTTTAACTCTGGTCTCAATGCCAAGTGTTACATCTGGAGGAAACCTGGCACCATCCCTACAGTGAAGCATGTGGGTGGCAGCATTATGCTGTGGGGATGTGTTTCAGCGGCAGGGACTGGGAGACTAGGAGACTGGATTGAGGCAAAGATGAACAGAGCAAAGTACAGAAAGATCCTTGATGAAAACCTGCTCCAGAGCACTCAGGACCTCAGACTGAGGCGACGGTTCACCTTCCAACCGAACAACAACCCTTAGCACACAGCCTAGACAAAGCAGGAGTGGCTTTGGGACAAGTCTCTGAATGGCCCTTGAGTGAACCAGCCAGACCCCTGGAATTGAAACCCATCGAACATCTCTGGAGAGACCTGAAAATAGCTGTGCAGCAACGCTCCCCATCCAGCTTGACAGAGCTTGAGAGGATCTGCAGAGAGGAATAGGAGAAACTCCATAAAAATACAGGTATGCCAAGCTTATAGCGTCATACCCAAGAAGACTCAAGGCTATAATCGCTGCCAAAGGTGCTTCAACAAAGTACTGATTAAAGGGTCTGAATACCTACAGTATTTCTTATTAGTGACCTTTAGTGATGGAGTGCCCCAATTGAGATGGTTTGGGATGATGACTGAAGGAAAAGCAGTCTCCACAATGGGAACAACCAAGACCTCATTCCAGGTAAAGCTAGTTGAGATGGTTTGGGATGAGTTGTTTATACCAAAGAAAGTACAAAGTAAAATAAAAGAACAAAAAAAGCAGATCTTCATTATATTGTGTGACATCTTTAAAGCAAAGGTCATGATCTCTTGTGTTCTCCATGTGGTGTATTTCTTTTACATTGTCTATCCATTGTGTCACTGTGTTGAGGGTCTTTTTGTAGCCATTTCCTAGTGACATCCTTTTTACTGGCTGCAAGTAGGACCTTCAAGAGGTACTTTTCTCCAAGTACAATGACATGAATGTTTGTACTATATCAAATCCCATTATTTTTCCAATGTTAGATCTTATTTTTTTAAAGTTTTGATTGCGGGGCAAGTCCAAAAGATATGAGAGTGTTAGGGTGTCTGCTTTTGAAGAATCTAAAATATATTTAATTTGTTCAACACTTTTTTGGGGGTTACTACATTATTCCATATGTGTTATTTCATAGTTTTGATGTCTTCTGCAATGTATAATATAGTCAAAATAAATTAACCCTGGAATTAATTTTTGCCTCCTGAACTTTTGACCTGTACTGTGTGTAAATGTAATATTTCATTTTTAAAATGTAATTATACATTTATGTAAATGTAATATTTCATTTTTAAAATGTAATTATACATTTGAAAAAATGTCTTATCCTGTTTTTGCTTTGTCATTTAAATCAAATCACATTTTGTCACATGCACCGAATACAATCAGTGTAGAGACCATATGTTGAAATGCTTACTTACAAACCCTGTGGGGGTATTGTTTGTAGATTGATGAGAAAGCCCCCCCCCCAATTTAATCAATTTTTAGAATAATGCTGTAACTTAACATTTGAAAACTGACTGAATGCACTGTAATTAATATGAATATCATAATCCTTATTTTAGAAATCCTTAGCCCTTCTCTGACTCGGCCTCGCTCCCGGTCTCGGTCATGACTCTGCCTCGCTCCCCCTCCCGGTCTCGACCATGACTCTGCCTCGCTCCCCCTCCCGGTCTCGGTCATGACTCGGCCTCGCTCCCCCTCCCGGTCTCGGTCATGACTTGGTCTCTCTCCCCCTCCCGGCTCGCTCATGACTCGGTTTCGCCCTCACTCCCGGTCTCGGTCATGACTCGGTTTCGCACTCGCTCCCGGTCTCGGTCATGACTCTGTTTCGCCCCCCCTCCCGGTCTCGGTCATGACTCGGCCTCGCTCCCCCTCCCGCTCCCGGTCATGACTCGGTCTCGCTCCCGGTCATGACTCGCTCTCGCTCCCGGTCATGACTCGCTCCCGGTCATGACTCTGTCTCGCTTTAATCAATTTTAGAATAATGCTGTCATTTGACTCTGAATCATGTCTATGGTCTCCGCTCCTGGTCATGTCTCGGTCTCGCTCCTGGTCATGTCTCGGTCCTCCCGCTCCCGGTCATGTCTCGGTCTCGCTCCCCCTCCCCCGGTCATGACTCGGTCATGACCCGGTCTCGCTCCACCCCCACCCCCTGGTCATGACTCGGTCTCGCTCGCCCCTCCCGGTCATGACTCTGTCTCGCTCTCCCTCCCGGTCATGACTCGGTCTCGCTCCCCCTCCCGGTCATGACTCTGTTTCGCCCCCCCTCCCGGTCATGACTCGGTCTCGCTCCCCCTCCCGGTCATGACTGTCTCGCTCCCCTCCCGGTCATGACTCGCTCTCGCTCCCCTCCCGGTCATGACTCCCCGGTCTCGCTCCCCTCCCGGTCATGACTCGGTCTCGCTCCCTCCCGGTCATGACTCGGTCTCGCTCCCCCTCCCGGTCATGACTCGGTCTCGCTCCCCTCCCGGTCATGTCTCGGTCATGTCTCCTCGTCTCCCCTCCCGGTCATGACTCTGGCTCTCATGACTCCCCCTCCCGGTCATGACTCGGTCTCGCTCCCCCTCCCGGTCATGACCGGTCTCGCTCCCCCTCCCGGTCATGACTCGCTCCCGGTCATGACTCGCTCCCGGTCATGACTCGCTCCCGGTCATGACTCGCTCTCGCTCCCGGTCATGACTCGCTCTCGCTCCCGGTCATGACTCGCTCTCGCTCCCGGTCATGACTCGCTCTCGCTCCCCCTCCCGGTCATGACTCGGTCTCGCTCCCCCTCCCGGTCATGACTCGGTCTCGCTCCCCCTCCCGGTCTCGGTCATGACTCAAACTCGATTTGATCTGGTCTTGAATCGGTCTCGTTTTAGGTGGTCTCGCAACACAACACTGCTTATTACACATTTCTGAAACACAGACTAGACAGCTAGTACTGTATAAGTCTTTGGCTAAAATGCTGCTAGCGGTACGGTACGTGGTACCGCAATGCCACACGGAACAAACTGAGCATACATTTTCCAGAATCAATGTTCATTGATACTCTCGTTTTAGTAGTGTCTGCTCTGAATGCAATTAAAGTAGTTGAGACATAAAAAGAGTATTGTTAGAAAAGATCACTTCTCCTTTAAAGTCAGCAATGTGTTTGTGTCCATATGACCAATTCTGTTGCACCAAAACTCCAATGCAAATGTCGAGTTGAGACCGCTTGTCAGAGAGGAAGATGTGATCTCTCAACGTTGTTGGCGTGAGAGGCAGGGGGAGGGGCTTGGTGTTTGTAAACCAGAAGAAGAGGCGAAGCGAGAGGTTTCACTTTCTAAAATATGTTCAAAATAAGGCCAATGCATTTCTATGGGCTTATTTGGGACCTAAGCTTGACGCCTGCCTTCCCGCCTTTGGTACAACAGCTCCCATTGTTAGGGCGGAGATGCATCTCGTCATTATACACCGATCTCTGGTGTAAATGGGAAGGTGAACACAGCACAGGAGCGAAGGAGACGAGACCAAAAATACAACATGAAAACAAGCGGATATAAATGCCCCAAAAAATAACAAAGCCTTGATTCTTGCGATACATGCTTATGGAATATCACGCAAAAACATACATTCATATGAATTCGATATATTGCAGCCCTAACTGGTGCTGCTGTGCTGACACATATGGATCTGGTGGCCCACCGTGCCACTGCATCGCTAGCTAATTCAGCACTCATTCTTCTAAACACTGTAACCCCCCCCACCCTGCATTAACCTGCTCCAGCGTTACACACACACACTCACACACTCCGCAGAATAGCATCACCCACACAACACAGAAAAGCATTGTGCACGCACGCGCATACACACACTATCAGAATAGCATCTCACACATGCACATACACAGTTTGCCCAGTGAGCCAGTTGGCCCAGTCAGTTAGGAGACTGTTCTCCCATCAGCACATTCCTTTAGGTGGTGTCCCAAATGGCACATTATTCCCTATATAGTGCACCACTTTTGTCCAGAGCCCTATGTGCCCTAGTCAAAAGTGGTGCACTATTTCAGGAATGGGGTGCCATTTGGTGCACATTCCTGTAGTCTCAATAAACTGCGAACTGCTTTTGGCAGGGGAGACGGGGTGGGGTAACGCTCATATCCTGCCCTTAGACCTCTCGCACACGCATGCACGCGCACACACAAACATTTCTCAAAACATGCAACAGTTTTTCCAAAAGCATTATTTCTATCTCTCTCTAATACACAAACTGTAGCAAGTGTTGCTCACAAGCTGTTGGTGAGTGCAGACTTGACCAGGTCACAGCCCACTCTGTCTGCCCAGCTCCAACTCCAGGTCTGGATGTCTGCTGCTGTCTATGGTGGTGCTGTGTGGTGGTGTCAGTCTGTGCCTGTTGTTGTGTCCCACCCCATCACCAGTACAGGCACCCCTCTGTCTCTCTGTGTTAATGACCCATCATCAGTCACAGTTCAGAGCTCATGCTTGGAGTAGGCCAGAACTCTCTCTCACACAATGGAGCTCCAGTCCACTACTCCTCACTAACATCAATCTACCACTTACTGTGGCAGAGCGTGGGGCCAACTCCCTCTCTGTGTGTTTGTGTGTGAAAGCCGGAAAGAGTGTGTTTGTCTGTAATGTAGGCCTTTGCGTACGTTTGTGTGTGGGTGTGTGTGTGTGTGTGTGTGTCCCTGTTTGTGTGTGTCTTGTAGTTGCTGTTTCCGTGCCAGATTTTCAGGCAGCGGGAACAATGTGTGTATCCAGGCATGAACACATTGCTGAATACTGGGAACCCCTACAGCACTCTGACACAGAATGAAAAAGCACTCAGAACTCTTTCTCTCTCTATCCTCTCACTTTGTTGGTTTCTCTACCTATCACTCTGATACTCTCCTTCTCTCTGTCACTCTTTCTATTTTTCCCACTAGGTCTCTCTTTTTGTTACCCTTTCTCACTCCTGCAGTCACTCTTACTCTCTCTCTCGCTCTTGTGGCCCCTGCCCCTTTTCTCTGATTGATGTTGCAAATAATACTGTCCCCAAAAACAACCCACAGCAGTAGTTCTCTCATGTTCAATAGTTGTTGTTCTACTCTAATATCAAGCGCAGAGAGAGAGATGCCAGTGCCTTCAAGATAAAACACACACCACCCCAGGCCCAGCAGCTTATCAAACGCCTCCATCGGTCTCTCTCTCTCTCGCTCCCTCGCGTTATTTGTTCCTTCTCACTTCCCCAACCAGTTTCTCTCATTGTACGTTTATCTTCCTCTAGTCTGGGCTGCAGCACACACCACCCCTGTCCCTCCACAAGTCAGTGGGAGTTGTAGTAGGAGGTGGTGTAGGGGTATAAAGCCGTCCCAGACAGGTTCGGCTGGCGCCTAGTAGAACCTGGCTAAGCAAACCGAACGAGCGTGCTCGCTCGCATACTCCCTTAAAGACATTCGCTTGAAAAGGGGAAGAGCGGAAATAGTGCTGGTAATACTCAACTACGGCCAAACAAGGAAGTGACGACGACACCCAAAGCAAGGAAGAGGCGCGCTGTAGAAATAATATGGTGTTCACAGAGAGAGACACTTGACTGGCGAGAAAATGGAAGTTGTGGGAATTGCCCGGTATCTACTAAATTCACTTTACCTAGTAACACATATAAAAGGAGAAGATAGTCAGTGCGCCCACTCAACAGAGAAGCAACAACGGAGGGGGGTATGCCATGCTGGTTCAACAAATGCGCCCAATTGATGAGGAGCAACATTTTGTGTACTTCAGGATGAATTGGCCTTTACATGCTAGTCTTTATATGATGCAAGGGCTGGAATCGTAGAGGTGCAAGTACTTCTGTACCTCCTCGACCAAGCGACGCTGCAAGTTGTTGTCGTTCGCCATTTTTGAATCCACACTGAGTTTCGGCTGAATCGAGAAGAAGAGCCTCGATTTACACTTACATTTGTCGAATCACAAATGAAGGGGCGTAGACTTCGGCTTCCGAAGTTCGACTTTGCTCAAGAATAAATGTTCGTGCCGAAGACCAACACCGTACATAATTCATGCACAAGTTGTGTCGAACTGTTTCGGATGGAAGCATGCGGATGCCTTAAAGGGGAACTCTCAACCCCAATTTCAGCCTTTGCCCATTATTACGATGGATGTAGCTATGAGTATAAGCGTGTAATCCTCATAGCCTATACGTTTTCTTTCTTCGTAAAAGCACGGTAAGCAGAAACGTTGAATTTGGTCATACGTGGAAATGTGCCTTACTGCTTTTAAAAACAAATGTTGTGATACGTCAGTCGTCTAGTCAAGGAAGCGTCATATGCAAAATATTTTGGCATACCCCACTTATCACGAACATTGCCAAATAAGGCGTGCCGTCAGCATTGAGGTGGTACCACCCAGCACATCTAGAAGGGAGTGTATTTCATGCCGACCCCCCTTGAGATGACTAGAGTTGGTAGAGTTGAACCATTAGGGGCAAAGAGAGCTAGATTTCCTACTAAAATATCAAAATACATCACATTTGCAACAAACTGTCAAAATGAAGACCAGAATTGACACGTTTCACTATAACTAAGCCTAAACCATCTGAGTTTCTATTAAAAAAAAAGTTTTTCAAATCATCACAGTTTTAAGGGAGGTTTAGGAGGAATGGGATGCGGAGTTACAGACCCCCAGGCCTCCTCTCTACTCCACTTAGACTGACTCTTATCTCTCCCTGTGACGCTATCGCTGGTCACAGATAAGGGGATGTGTGTGAGTGTGTACGCGCCCGTGCCTGCCTGCGTGCCTGTGCGTGTGTGTGTTTTGGGGGAGCCTAGGGAGTGTTTGGACTTTGCAGTTGTGGGAGGGCTGGCCCAAACGCTCTCCCCCTTCCCCTCTACCCCCACACCCCCCCTAGAGAATGAAGAATAGGGGGAGAGGGGGGAGTTGGGTTCCATGTGAAATTACCTCCCATTGCTTCCTCTTTGCTTTTTTTTTGTGCCATGGCTACAATCACAAATGGTACCCGAGGGGCCATAAGTAGTGTCCTATATATAGTAGGGAATAGGGTGCCATTTGAGATGCAAGCCATGTCCATGTTTACTATTCTGTGGCTCGATTAGATACTTTGGTATTTTTCTCTGGTGGGAGACTATAACCGTAGCTGTAATAACTTTTGTTAGTTGCTTGTCCTGCCCTGGGGTTTGTGTGCTCTTGTCATATTTGTCCACTAAGGAGGGGAAACGATAATCTTACCTGATCCTTTTTTACTCAATATTATTATTAATTATTCACTGTGTGTTTATTCCTCGTGTCACTATTTCAATATTTGTTCATTTTTTTCTACTCTGCATTGTTGGATAAGGACCCTGAAGTAAGCATTTCACTGTTAGCCTACACCTGTTGTTTTACGACGCATGTGACAAATGAACATTAGTTTCTGTTTGCAGTGAGCCACAGGACGTGTGAAGCTGTACCCGAAGCTGACGGAAAGTTTTTTGAAGTGTGTTAGGATGCCTGAGAGTTGTTGAGCGGTTAAGGTTGCCGCCCCCGGCACCTTGGCAATCCCCTGACCGCATGGGATCGAAACCCAGTCCCAACACACTTCTCTGTCCTCTATCAGTCTCCCTCCTTATTTCATGTTTCTCCCTGTTAATAAAACTGGAAAAATACAGGGGGGGGTGATGACCAGCATGTGCATGTCTATAATCAGAGACTTTAGAGTTAGTGTTCTCTCAATCTTGATGCAATCTTGATTGTAATAGTGTTTATCAATCAATCAAGGCCTAATACTCAAACCCCAGACAGTCAGTGTGTGTATTGATTTGTTGATTGATTGATGGTAGTGTGTGTTGATTGACTGGTGACTAATGTGGCTGTGTCCTGTTCTCTTCTCTGCTAGGTGACATCACACAGAAGGGCTATGAGAAGAAACGAGCCAGGCTGCTGGCCCCTTTCCTCCCTCAGATCACCAGTAAGTACAGGCCTTTCTCTTCTCTCCTTCTCCTCCTTCTCTTTTCACCTTCCTCAGTAAGACGCATCTCCCCCTCTTATCTTTTTCTTTCTGTCCCTTTTGTCGTTGTCCTTTTATAAATTCTTCATACGACATCTCGTCTTTTCAGTCCCTTCTCCTTCCTCCACTATTGTCTTCCTCCTCATTGCTCTCTTCTTCTGACCTCCCTTGATATTTGTCATCCACGCACAGATGATATAGTAGCAGAGAGAACAAGACATTGTTTTCAGCCTAACCCCAGACTCAAACAAATGCCTTTTCAATCCAACTGACAGCAATGACCAAACTCATCAACTAAGTCAGTTTTGTACCAACAAGTCATTTTTATGGGGAAAGAATGCACAGATGGACCAAAACTGTTCCACAAATAGTGGGTTACTGAACTGACTTCCCCATGATTGTTTTTCCACCTCCCTCTGTTTGTTCCTATGGCGATGGGAGTGTTTATGGCTCTCTGCTGCACTCTAGTGGTGGATGACGGAACAGCTGCATTGCTGCTCAAACTAAGTACAATGGTGGATGCTTAGTGAAATCCTTCAGACGACCCTACCCTAAACCCTTACTCTAAACATAAGCCGGAACCTAACCTTTTACCGTTTTAAATTTCAAACGAGGACATGGTTAATATAAATCTAGCTGTTTTTTTCTATACATTGGCAGGACAGAATGGCAGCGTCTCATAAACCCAAGGGCGGGGGGTTATGTGTCTCTTTGTTAACAGCTAGTGGGCAATCTCTAATATTAAGTAAGTCTCGAGGTTCTGCTTGCCTGAGTTAGAATGCCTCATGATAAACTGTAGACCATACTATTTACAAGAGATCTATATTTTTCATACCTGTCTGCTTACCACCACAAACTGATGCTGGCACTAAGACCGCACTCAACAAGCTGTGTAGGGCCATAGGTAAACAAGAAAATGCTCACCCAGAAGCGAAGCTCCTAGTGGCCAGTGATTTAATTCAGAAAAAATGAAATCCATCTTACCTCATTTCTACCACCATGTCACCTGTCACTGAGGGAAAAAACGATAACCTTTACTGCACACACAGAGATACATACAAAGCTCTCCCTCACCCTCCATTTCGCAAATCTGAGATTAACTCTATCCTCCTGATTCCTGCTTACAAGCAAAAACTCAAACCGGAAGTACCAGTGACACTCAATTCGGAAGTGGTCCGATGAATCAGATGCTAAGCTACAGGACTGTTTTGCTAACACAGACTGGAATATGTCCCGGGATTCATTCAATGACATTGAGGAGTTTACCACGTCAGTCACCGGCTTCATTAATAAGTGCATCGACAACATCGTCCCCACAGTGACCATATGTGCAGTTGAAGTCGGAAGTTTACATACACTTAGGTTGGAGTCATTAAAACTCATTTTTCAACCACACCACGAATTTCTTGTTAACAAACTATAGTTCTGGCAAGTCGGTTAGGACATCTAGTTTGTGCATGACAAGTCATTTTTCCAACAATTGTTTACAGACAGATTATTTCACTTATAATTCATTGTATCACAATTCCAGTGGGTCAGAAGTTTACATACACTAAGTTGACTGTGCCTTTAAGCAACTTCTAAAAAAAAATGTCATGGCTTTAGAAGCTTCTGATAGGCTAATTGACATCATTTGAGTCAATTGGAGGTGTACCTGTGGATGTATTTCAAGGCCTACCTTCAAACTCAGTGCCTCTTTGCTTGACATCATGGGAAAATCCAAATAAATCATCCAAGACATCCAAGAAAAATAATTGTAGACCTCCACAAGTCTGGTTCATCCTTGGGAGCAATTTCCAAATGCTTGAAGGTATCACGCGTACTATTGTTTGTACAGATAAACAAGTATTAACACCATGGGACCACACAGCCGTCATACCGCTCAGGAAGATGAACGTACTTTGGTGGGAAAAGTGCAAATCAATCCCAGAACAACAACAAAGGACCTTGTGAAGATGCTGGAGGAAAGAGGTACAAAAGTACTATAGCCACAGTAAAACGAGTCCTATATCGACATAACCTGAAAGGCCGCTCAGCAAGGAAGAAGCCACTGCTCCAAAACCGCCATACAAAATCCAGACTACGGTTTGCAACTGCACATGGGGACAAAGATCGTACTTTTTGGAGAAATAATATAATAAATAATAATAATAATAATAAATGTCCTCTGGTTGGATGAAACAAAAATAGAACTGTTTGGCCATAATGATCAGCAAGGAAGGAGGCTTGCAAGCTGAAGAACACCATCCCAACCGTGAAGCACGGGGTGGCAGCATTATGTTGTGGGGGTGCTTTGCTGCAGAAGGGACTGGTGCACTTCACAAAATAGATGGCATCATGAGACAGGAAAATTATGTGGCTATATTTAAGCAACATCTCAAGACATCAGTCAGGAAGTTAAAGCTTGGTCGCAAATGGGTCTTCCAAATGGACAATGACCCCAAGCATACTTCCAAAGTTGTGGCAAAATGGCTTAAGGACAACACAGTCAAGGTATTGGAGTGGCCATCACAAAGCCCTGACCTCAATACTATAGAAGATTTGTGGGCAGAACTGAAAAGGCGTGTGTGAGCAAGGAGGCCTACAAACCTGACTCAGTTACGCCAGCTCTGTCAGGAGGAATGGGCCAAAATTCAGCCAACTTATTGTGGGAAGCTTGTGGAAGGCTACCCGAAACATTTGACCCAAGTTAAACAATTTAAAGGCAATGCTACCAAATACTAATTGAGTGTACAGTATGTAAACTTCTGACCCACTGGGAATGTGATGAAAGAAATAGAAGCTGAAATCAATCATTCTCTCTACTATTATTCTGACATTTCACATTCTTAAAATAAAGTGGTGATCCTAACTGACCTAAGACAGGGAATTTTTTACTAGGATCAAATGTCAGGAATTGTGAGTTTAAATCTATTTGACTAAGGTGTATGTAAACTTACGACTTCAAATGGATCATTACGTTCCCCCCCATTCAACTGTGTCCACAATATGACATAGCTGAGGTAAACTGGGGAGAACAACCAACCAATTGAACAGAGAGCTGTGGTCAACTGGGGAGTAGAAACAACTAAAGACCCAAGAGGTCCCCCTGGGCCACTGGTTCGAGATGACAAACAAACTAAAAACTGTGAGCTACTTCCCTCAATGCCTGTTAGGCCATATCTGCTTTCTTCTGCTTTTTTTCTGAGCAGTATAGGGATGGTCACACCACAAACTTGACATGGACATCATTCAGTGGTACTCTGTTGGCTGACTAACTGACTACCTGCCATCGTGAGTTTAGAGCTAGATGAATCAATTCTACAGTATCTACATTATTCAGACCCCTTCCCCTTTTCCACATTTTGTTACGTTAACGCCTTATTCTAAAATGGATGAAATAAATAAAAAATCATCAATCTACACACAATACCCCATAATGAGAAAGTGAAAACAGCTTTTTAGATATGCATGTTCATTAATAAAAATGAGAAACAGAAATACCTTATTTACATAGGTATTCAGACCCTATGCTATGACACTAGAAATTGAGCTCAGGTACATCCTGTTTCCACTGATCATCCTTAATTAGAGTCCACCTGTGCTAAATTCAAATAGTTGGAGATGATTTGGAAAGGCACACACCTGTCTATATAAAGGTCCCACAGTTGACAGTGAACGTCCGAGCAAAAACCAAGCCATGAGGTCGAAGGAATTGTCCGTAGAGCTCTGAGACAGGAAGGTGTTGAAGCACAGATCTGGGGAAGAGTACCAAAGCATTTCTGCAGCATTGAAGGTCCCCAAGAACATCACCACAGCACGATGCTGTCACCACGCCTTACCATTAGGGATGGTATTGGCCAGGTGATGAGCAGTGCCTGTTTTCCTCCAGATGTTATGCTTGGCATTCAGGCCAATTCGGGTTCGATCTTAATTTCATCAGACCAGAGAGTCTTGTTTCTCATAGTCTGAGAGTCTTTAGGTACCTTTTGGCACATTCCAAGCAGGCCGCCGTCATGTGCCTTTTAATGAGTAGCTTCTGTCTTGCCATAAAGGCCTGAACCTCCTGAGGTTTTGGCTGATTTCTTTTGATTTTCCCATGATGTCAAGCAAAGAGGCACTGAGTTTGAAGGTAGACCCTGAAATAAATCCAAACGTACACCTCCAATTGACTCAAATGATGTCAATTAGCCTATCAGAAGTGTTTAAAGCCATGACATCATTTTCTGGAATTTTCCAAGCTGTTTAAAGACACAGTCAATCTAGTGTATGTAAACGTCTGACCCACTGGAATTGTGACAGTGAATTATAAGTGAAATAATCTGTCTGTAAACAATTGTTGGAAAAATGACTTGTCATGCACAAAGTAGATGTCCTAACCGACTTGCCAAAACTATACTTTGTTAACAATAAATTTGTGGAGTGGTTGAAACACTTAGGTTGGAGTCATTAAAACGACTTTATGTAAACTTCCGACTTAAACTGTAAGTGGTCTGTTAGTTAGTAGTGAGGTTATATCAAATTAAATATTGTTTCAAGAGTTACCTGACCAATGCAAAATTGTGTGTCTGCGTGTGCTATGTGCATATCAGCGAATGTTTGTGTGTGTGTGTGTGTTAGTGCTGGGCGGTGTATTAAATATATTAATTTGAATGTATTTTTTTGCGCGATATTGCAAATGCCTGTATTGCAGAATCATTGTTTATTTTGTATTTTTTTATGAGCGTTTATGTACACTTGTTCTCATGTTGTATTTTTGGTCTCGCCTCCTTCGGTCCTCTGTGCGCCTTTCCATTTTTAAGAGGGATCTTTATATGATGACGAGATGCACGTCTCAGCCCTAACAATGGGAGTTGTTGTCCCAAAGGCAGGAAAACAGACGACAAGCTTAGGTGTAAAATAAGCCCAAAGAAAAGCATTGGCCTTATTTTGGACAGATTTTAGAATGTGAAACCTCTCACGCCTACAACGTTGAGATATCACATCTTCCTCCCTGACAAGTGGTTTTAACTCGCTATTTGCATTTGAGGTTTGGTCCAACGGACTCAAACACATTGGGACTTTAGTTTACTGTAATAGAGGAGAAGTGTTCTTTTCTAACGATACACACTACTTTAATTGCGCTTAGAGCAGACACTACTAAAACGAGAGTGTCATTGAACATTGATTCTGGAAAATGAATGCTGTTTGTCGTGCACAGCATTTTTGGGGTACCATGTACCGCTAGCAGCATTTTAGCCGAAGACTGTTATACTAGCTGTTTAATCTATAAGGAATTGGCAACTCGTTTTCATTTTGAGAAATAAGGTCGGCCACTTGATTTCAACATATGGACAGGCTAACATGTTTTTCAAACAGTTGGAGACAGACAGAAGGGTGTGTTCAAAGCAATCCAACCTTGTTAGCTAGCAAATAGATCCAAGTTGGCTAAACCTGAAATATGAAGATTAGCTGGCCAATCACTAGCTCGTGGGCTTGAGAGATTGTTGATAAGACCTATAGTTCTATAGTCTAATGCCTGCTACAAGAAGTCAGTCATTATTAGTGGATGTGTATTATGCATGGTTCTAGTTAAGTTTGTAACAAAAAATTGCATTTTCATAGACTGACTTGAAAGTCAGATCAGTGATTATTGCAACAACAAAAAAAGCAGGTTGAACTATTTGGCAAAAATAATTAAATGCAGTCTATTTGACATTTAATTGTACAATGACGCTAATTTAAATTAAACAAACAAAAATGGAGATGTAGCAGATAGTTGCTAGCCATCATGAAAATGGATCAGGCTAATTAATGCTTGCTGTGCTAGCCCACCAGTGTTTTCATCCACAGCTGGACACGTGCAGTCAGGTGTGAGATGTTTCCACACAATCACAGAAGGAAGATACGTTGTAACAGTAAAATGAACAAGGGATTTGTCTGCCCTAAATGCACCACCATCAAGCAGTTTAGGGAAGAGATTCTCCGTCTGTTAGCTCGGTTGCAAGAAAAGGATAACCTGCTTTCTAAGTTCACCGACCTAGCTGTAACCCAGGCAAACCAAATCTCACTTTTAAATGCCTCCTGTAGTAAAGCTGTCAATGAGTCGGGTGGCGTTGATCTGTCCCAATCCAACGGACAAATGTTAAGCTCAACCCCGAAGCCCAGTGGCACCCCCCTCCCCCACTGCTACCACAGTTCAGCAGGTTGCTTACACCACATCCACCATCATTGTGGAAAGATCGATGGTGAGAGATTTTGGACTGACCAAGGTCCACTGTCACTCAGGAGTCCGTGCCCATGACATCAACTCCCTAGTGCCCACGGTTCTGGCCAACTACTACAATATTGCCACCATTGTCACTCACGTAGGTTTTAACGACTTTCGTTTTAAGCACTGTCGCTAGCACAGGGAAGAGAATAGTTATCTCTGGCCTACTCCCGTGCTACCGAAAGGGTTCGGAGCATTTCAACCGATTCATTGCCCTGGATGAGTATTTGAAGAAACTTATCAACGACAGGAATGTCTCTTTTTGTGACAACATTTGATTTGCTGTGGGAGCAACCAGCACTTAAAAAAAGAGACTGGATTCAACCTAACCGCAGGGCTTCCAGTATTATTTCCCGCAACATCGCAAACTGTTTTAGGGATGGACGTACCTGGTCTGTTAGTGCTCCAGTTCTCCCTTACAAAATAAGAAAGGCAGGTCTTGGAAAGCATGTAAACTCCTGTAGAAATGGCGCTATGAGTAACTTAACTTATGTTCCTTTAACTCGGGCCTTTTATCGGTTTTCTACTAACTGTTATCTCCTACCATTCTGATAGATTGGAGGCTGTCAGAAAACGTGGTTGTTATTCCATTGCTTACCTCGACATGGCGCTTTTAAATGTTAGCGCAATCACAATTTTTATATTTTTTATTTAACCTTTATTTAACTAGGCGAGTCAGTTAAGAACAAATTATTATTTACAATTACGGCCTACATAGGCCAAACCCGGACGACGCAGGGCCAATTGTGCTCCGCCCTATGGGACTCCCAATCAATCATTGCCAGTTGTGATACAGCCTGGAGTAAAATCTTTCTCGTGAATGACCTCCTTACTGAGCGCAAAGTTGATTGCATGTTTCTCACGGAAAATCCAACGGACAAATGTTAAGCTCAACCCCGAAGCCCAGTGGCACCCCCCCTCCCCGGACTACAGCTTTTCATTTATTTTTTATTTGTTTAACCTTTACTTAACTAGACAAGTCAGTTAAGAACAAATTCTTATTTATAATGAAGGCCTAGGAACAGTGGGTTAACTGCCTTGTTCAGGGGCAGAACGACATATTTTTACCTTGTCAGCTCGGGGTAACCTTTCGGTTACTGGTCCAATGCTCTAACCACTAGGCTACCTGCCGCCCCATACTCTATCAGAAAAGAGAAAAGGGGTGGGGTGACAGCCTCTATTTTTTTACAAATGCTTTCAATAGTCAATTTCATTTGGCAACTTTGGGTCTTTTGAGCATCATGATATACTGTTTAAATGTCGGCCACCAGTGCTGGCCGTAACCCTGTATAGGCCACCAAAGCACTGCCCCACTTTCTTCACTGATTTCTCTGAGTCTATACTCCTTCAGAACTATGAAAAAATCAATGTGTTGGGCGATTTTAATATTCATAAGACTGCTGGCTCACAGCTTCCTCCAGCTAAATCAAGGCAATGCCGACGTACTTATTGTTGGAGTCAAAGCACAGAGAGTGAATCTAGCCGCACATTTTAATTCACGGGCAATAGAGATAAAACACCAGGTAAAAAAGCTAGGTGTTATTTTAGATTCTGAACAAAATGTTGAATCGCACATTAGGAATGTAACCAATAATGTTTTTTTAAAACACCTGAGGAACATTGCCACGCTGTGGCCGTTTCTCTCTCCGGCTGATACAGACTAATCCATGCTTTTATTACAAGCAGGCTTGAATACTGTAATGCTCTCCTGTCTGGTCTACCCAAGAAAGCCATTGTTCAACTGTAAAGCATACAGAATGCTGCAGCGTGGGTACTGACCAAGACCACATGGAGAGCACACATTACACCGTTTTTAAGGTCTCTGTACTGGCTGCATGTGAGTTTTTTCAATTTTTTAAGTTCATTTTAAGATTCTTATATTGTTTTTTTTTTGTAAATCAATCCACGACTGTGCACCTCAATGCATGTCAGACATGCTTTTAAGTTAAGCACCCAGTTGGTCCCTCAGTTCCTCTGGCACTAGCCTTTTAACTATCCCAAAGCCTAGGACCAAGAGGCATGGAGAGGCAGCCTTTAATTATTGTGCCCACAGCCTCTGGAATAGCCTGTCAGAGAGCCTGAGGAGGCTGAAACTGGACATTTTTAAAAGGAGATCTTAAAACTTTTCTTTCGGGTGCTTTTTAGTAGTTCAGTTTGTCATTCTTTCGTTTTTTTAAATCTTATGTTTGTTGTATAGTAAATGTTTCAGCTTTTATTTTCTTGTAAAGCACATTGAGTTCCATTCGATGTGTGAAATGTGCTGTATAAATAAAGCTTGATAAAGCTATAACAGCCTCCACACTCTTCTGGGAAGGCTTTCCATTACTGATGGAACATGACTGCAGGGACTTCCTTCCATTCAGCCACAAGAGCATTAGTGAGGGTTGGGCACTGATGTTGGGCGATTAGTCCTGGCTCACAGTCGGCGTTCCAATTCATCACAAAGGTGTTTGATGGAGTTAAGTTCAGGGCTCTGTGCAAGCCAGTCAAGTTCTTCCACACTGATCTCGACAAACAATTTCTTTATGAACCTCACTTTGTGCATGGGGCCATTGTCATGCTGAAACAGGAAGTGTCCTTACCCAAACTGTTGCCACATAGTTGGAAGCACAGAATCATCTAGAATGTCATTGTATGCTGTCGTGTTTTAGATTTCTCTTCACTTGAACTAAGGGGCCTAACCCGAACCATGAAAAACAGCCCTAGACCATTATTCTTCCCCCACCAAACTTTACAGTTGGCACTATGCATTGGGGAAAATAGCGTTCTCCTGGCATCTGCCTAACCCAGATTAGTTCGTTGGACTGCCAGATGGTGAAGCGTGATTCATCACTTCAGAGAACCCATTTCCATTGCTCCTGAGTCCAATGGCAGCCAGTTTTACACCACTCCAGACAACGCTTGATATTGGGCTGGTGATCTTAAGCTTGTGTGCCACTGCTCGGCCATGGAAACCCATTTCATGAAGCTCCCGATGATCAGTTCTAGTGCTGACGTTGCTTCCAGAGGCAGTTTGGAACTCTGCAGTGAGTGCTGCAACCGAGGACGGACCATTTTTTAATGCACTTCACTTCAGAACTTGGCGGTCCTGTTCTGTAAACTTGTGTTGCCTACCATTTTGTGGCTGAGCCGTTGTTGCTCGTAGACTTTTCCACTTCACAATAACAGAACTTACAGTTGACCGGGACAGCTCTAGCAGGGCAGAAATTTGACAAACTGGACTTGTTGGAAAGGTGGCATCCTATGACAGTGCCATGTTGAAAGTCACTGAGCTCTTCAGTAAGGCCATTCTACTGCCAATGTTTGTCTATGGAGATTGTATGGCTGTGAGCTTGATTTGATACACCTGTCAGCAACGTGTGTGGCTGAAATAGGCGGATCCACTAATTTGAAGGAGTGTCCAGATACTTTTTTGTATATATATTGTATTTTGTGAATCGCCCGTAAGTTTAAAAAAAAATGTAAATGATTTTTGGCCATATCGACCAGCCCTAGCGTGTGTGTGTGCGTGTGTGTGTGTGTTAGAGCTAGGTGCTGAGTATCTCCTCATTCCTCTCTGTCCAGGTGTGGATCTGCCTCTCCCAGACGTCCAGCAGCAGTCGTCCTCCGGCCCTACCAGTGGTGAGCCCAGCCCTGCCAGCTCTGACCGTAGCCCTGCCAGTCCTGAGGCCTCTGGCCCCTCTTCTTCCTCTGGGGGGCGCAGAAACCGCAGCGGGGGGGCAAGGGATGACCGCTACAGATCAGGTACAGACAGACACATACTGTACATTCATACGTCACAGATTCAGATTCCGAAAACGTTAATGTCCTCAATGAGGCCATTCGTTTAGCAGAAAACACAGTGCATTCAGAGGAAATTACAGATTTAAAAGCAACAAACATAGCAAAGGATATTTACATGGGAAGTAGACGTAAGTGCAATTTCATAAAAATGACACAGACCTCTAACATGCATGGCACCACAGTAGGAGTGGGATGTGTGGGAGCTGCTGCCTTGCTTAGGGATAGTGGTTGGTTCTGATTGTGACAGAGGAGTCTAGTGGAACACAGTTGATGCAGTGACTGACCTACTTTTTCCATTCCTCATCCCTGTTTTTTGGTCTGTCCTGATCTTGTTCTCATTCTTTCTCACCCTCTCTGTCAGATATCCACACGGAGGCGGTACAGGCAGCGTTGGCCAAACACAAGGAGGAGAAGATGGCACTGCCCATGCCCACCAAGCGCCGCTCAGCCTTCGTCCAGTCACCCGTAGACAACTGCACCCCTCCAGGTCACTACCATAGAGATCAAACTATGTTCTATGTTTGAGGGTTGGGGTCAATTCCATTTCAATTCCACACAATTCAGGAAGTACACTGAAATTCCAATTCTCTTCAATGCTTTTCAATGAGGAGATTTTAGAATTGGAATTTGGTTTACTTTATGAATTGAAATAAAATTGACCCTGCCATGTTTGAGTAGTACACTGTGGTGTTCAATAACTAACCCTGGTCCCGGAGAGCTAAAATACAGGGTGCGCCACACACTGCGCCACACACTTTTAGTTCCAAGCCCAGCACTAACACACTTGAGTTAGCATATTCAAAGTCTAGATGTTCAGTTACTGGACAACCTTTGATGAGTCGATTCAGGTGTGGGTTGGGACAAAACCCTGCATACCCTGTAGCTCATCATCAGGACCAGGGATGGTTGGTTAGGTTATCACTGCTTCTGCCCCAATAAGCGAAGACATATTTGGTGTCCACAAACACTGTATATAACCCACCTGGGGTGCTGCCAAGGCAGCCATTTTGTGCGACAAAGCTCACCATGAGTCATCTACTAAATACATCTCGTTCTGTCTCCCTGTCAGACACATCGTCAGCGTCTGAGGACGAAGGCTCTTTGCGTCGCCAGGCGACTCTGAGTGCAGCGCTGGCCCAGAGTCTCCAGAGCCCAGACTACTGGATCAACCGCTCAGTGCAGAGCTCCTCCACCTCCTCCTCCGCCTCCTCCACCCTGTCCCATGGGGAAAATAAGACTCAGACGCAACCGCAGCCACAGCCCACCTCAGCACTGGCCGACATACTGGCAAGCACACGCATAGGTAACACACACACACACACATACACTCTGTAAACACACACACCCCACACATAGGTAAGACAAACACACCCTGCACACATTTAATCCATATTCCTTACACGCACACGCACTAGGGTGCGCGCACACACATAGCAGCCCTTCTTCGTACCCTCAGAGACACTTTCTTAATGAACATGTATTGTCTGTAGCTCCACAGCTTTAGGTAAGTTTACCTCAGAGTATTAAACCTTGTCCCTTCTCCTCCAGAGAACAGTGTCCCCCCAGATGTGACGTCCTACACCCCTGAGAGGGGTTCAAGGGTGGACTCCAGGGTGGACCTGCCCCCCAATGCTATGACCAGGGGGATGCCCCGAGGACAGAGCCGCACCAGCATGCTGGATACCACCGCTGACGGTATGCACACACACACACTGCAGAAGACACTGAAGAGCAACAACCACACACTGTAGCGCAACAACCACACACTGCAGAACACACTGTAGAGCACACTGTAGAGCAACAACCACACACTGTAGCGCAACAACCACACACTGCAGAACACACTGTAGAGCACACTGTAGAGCAACAACCACACACTGTAGTGCAACAACCACACACTGCAGGACAAACTGTAGAGCAACAACCACACACTGTAGAGCAACAACCACACACTGCAGGACACACTGTAGAGCAACAACCACACACTGTAGAGCAACGACCACACACTGTATAACACACTGTAAAACAACAGCCACACACTATAGAACGCACTGTAGAACAACAACCACACACTTCAGAATGTACGATCTCACACACACACGGCAGCAGACTGGTAACACGCCGCAGAAAACCACCACACACTGCGATCACTCACTGTTTTAACCATAATCTCTAGTCTGCAACATCCTTAATCTGGTGATGGTTTGGCTAACTGACAAAGCACTGTTGTACTGCGTTTGCAGTAATCATGAATGTGGCTGGCAATTCAGTGCGTTTACCCTACCGTGTTTGAAATGGCTATGTCTGCATCCCAAATGATACCCTATTTCCTACATAGTGTACTACTTTTACTACTTTTAACCAGAGCCCCCTGGTCAGTAGTTCACTACATATATATATATATATATATATATGTATGTGTGTGTGTGTAATGGGGCCATTTGGGACAGTACCTATGTGAATCCATTCAGATGATTTGGGTGCTCATGCTCATGTCAACCACACTCTTTTTTAATAATCTATTTTTATTCAGACATAATGACACACTGACAAGACATAATAATATTGAATGAATCTCACTCACTCTCATCCCCATTCCAGGCGTTGTGTTGGGAAAGCTGCTAACATACTATATTTTGTTCTTTTTTGGGGTGATCCCTTTTTCGGCTGTACGTGTCGTGTCTTTCATTAAAAAAAGGAAAGCGAAAAGGTAATATGAATCAAAATGGGACGGGGCCGGGGAGGGG
Source organism: Oncorhynchus keta (assembly GCF_023373465.1). Lineage (NCBI taxonomy): Eukaryota > Metazoa > Chordata > Actinopteri > Salmoniformes > Salmonidae > Oncorhynchus > Oncorhynchus keta. The sequence continues at coordinate 44,087,493 of NC_068447.1, read as the reverse complement.
CGTTGGAGGGATCAATTCCAATCAGCTTGCTTTTTCACCTCTTCTGTCGTCTGTTTGCCCTGTCTCTCCATCTACTCTCCACAGATAGAAATATCCTTCTGTTTTTGACCAAGAATAAAGTTGCATCGACCTGTTGTGTGTGTCCGTTTGTGAGCATTTGTGTCCGTTTGTGCGTGCTTGCCTATTTAATGTCTGAGTGTATGAGTGTGTGTGTGTTTGTGCGTGATTGTGACTATTAGTGAGTGTGTGTTTGTGTCTATGGTCATGTCTGTGATTGTCTGCCTCTACCTCTGTGCTCTCCAGGTGTGCCAGTGAACAGCCGTGTTTCCACTAAGATCCAGCAGCTGCTGAACACTCTGAAGCGGCCCAAGAGACAAGCGCTCAGTGAGTTCTTCCTGGATGACTCCGAGGAGATCGTAGAGGGTAAGAAGCACAGAGGACCTGCTGCAAGACTTAGGCTCCATAAAATACAATACTTCCATTCTGATACTTCCAGCACCTTCAGAAAGTATTCATACCGCTTGACTTTTCCACATTTTGCTGTGTTTACAACCTGAATTTAAAATGGATTAAGAGATTTTGTGTCAATGTCCTACACACAATACCCCATAATGTCAAAGTAGAATTATGTTTTACAAATTAAAAATTAAAAGCTGTTGAGTCAATAAGTATTCAACCCCTTTGTTATGGCAAGCCTTAGTAAGATCAGGTGTAGATTTGCTTAACAAGTCACATACTAAGTTGCATGGACTCTGTGTGCAATAATGGTGTTTAACATGATCTTTGAATGACTACCTCATCTCTGTATCCCAAACATACAATTATCTGTAAGGTCCCTCAGTCCAGCAGTGAATTTCGAACACATATTCAACCACAAAGACCAGGGAGGTTTTCTAATGCCTCACAAAGAAGGGCACCTATTGGTAAATTTTTAAAAAGCAGACATTAAATATCCCTTTGAGCAAGGTGGAGTAATTCATTACCCTTTGGAGGGTGTATTAAGACACCCCGTCACTACAAAGATACAGGCGTCCTTCCTAACTCAGTTGCCGGAGAGGAAGGAAACCACTCAGGGATTTCACAATGAGGCCAATGGTGACTTTTAAACAGTTACAGAGTTTAATGGCTGTGATAGGAGAAAACTGGGGATGGATCAACAAAATTGTAGTAACTCCACAATACTATCTTAATTGACAAGAAGGAACCCTGTACAATTTATTTTTATATCCAAACATGCATCCTGTTTGCAGTAAGGCACTAAGGTAATACAGCAAAAAAAGTGTCAAAGCAATTGACTTTTTTCCCTAAATACAAGTGTCATGTTTGGGGCAAATACAACACATTACTGAGTACCACTCTCTATATTTTCAAGCAAGTGGTGGCTGCATCATGTTATGGGTATGCTTGTAATTGTTAAGGACTGGGGAGTTTTTCAAGATAAAATGGAATGGAGCTAAGCACAGGCAAAATCCTGAGCACAGGAAAACCTGGTTCAGTCTGCTTTCCACCAGACAGTGGGAGATTAATTCACCTTTCAGCAGGACAATAACCTAAGTTCAAATCTACACTAGAGTTGCTTAACAAGAAGACCGTGAATGTTCCTGAGTTGGCCAAGTTAGTTTTGACTTAAATTGCTTGAAATTCTATGGCAAGACCTGAAAATGTATGTTTAGCAATGATCAACAACCAATTTTACAGAGCTTGAAGAATTTTGAAAAGAATAATGGGAAAAGGTTGTACAATCCAGGTGCGGAAAGCTCCTAACAAGTATTGACCCGGTGTGAATATTTATGTAAATTAGCTGTTTCTGTATTTAATTTGAAATACATTTGGAACAATTTATCAAAACATGTTTTCACTTTGTCATTGTGTTATTGTGTGTAAATGGGAGAGGAAAAAGATTAATGTAATCCATTTTGAATTCAGGCTGTAACACAACAACAAAAAGTCAAGGGGTGTGAATACTTTCTGAAGGCACTGTGCATTCCAATACTTACATTCCATTGAATACAATGCATTCTTCCTTCCTTGAATGAAATATAAAGACAGTAGACATTTAACTCACTATACCCCACTTTATTTTTCTCTTCCTCTTCACCTTCATCCCTGTCTCCTCCCCTGTCCGTAGTGCCCCAGCCGGACCCCAACACCCCCAGGCCAGAGGGCCGTCAGATCATCCCAGTGAAGGGGGAGCCCCTGGGGGTGGTCAGTAACTGGCCCCCGGCCCTTCAGGCAGCCCTGGCACGCTGGGGAGCCACACAGGCCAAGAGTCCCGCTCTCACCGCCCTGGACGTTACCGGGAAACCCCTCTACACGCTGACATACGGTTGGTCTCACCGTCTTCAATGGCACTCGACTTCCTATTCCCTGCTATATAGTGAATCATTTCCAGCTAACCCACTTCATTTTTTTACTTAGCTTTTTTATTTAACTAGGCAAGTCAGTTAAGTAAACATTCGTATTTACAATGACGGCCTACCAATAGGAAAAAGGCCTGCTGTGTGGATTCAAATAAAACATGTAGATATAGCACATCACAACTAGAGAGTCACCACCACACTACAAAAAGTAAGACCTAAGATGACAACACAGCCTGGCAGCAACACGGTAGCAACACAACATGACAGCAACATGGTAGCAACACAACATGGTAGCAACAAAACATGACAGCAGCACAACATGGCAACAGCACAAACATGGTTGGGCACAGACAACAGAGCAAAGGGCAAAAAGGTATAGATAACAATACATCACGCGAAGCAGACACAAGTGTCAGTAAGAGTGTCCATGATTGAGTCTTTGAATCTAGAGATGGAGATAAAACAGTCCAGAAAGCTTGTTGGACACTAAGAAAGCATTGTTGTAGAGTGTTAAACACAACATCTGGGGAGGGACCAGCTAAGGATTAGACTGTATCTTCTGCATATAAGTGGATGAGAGAGCTTGCTACTGACTGAGCTATGTTGTTGATGTAAATTGAGAAGAGCGTGGGGCCTAGGATTGAGCCTTGGGGTACTCCCTTGGTGACAGGCACTGCACTCTTTGAGAGAGGTAGTTAGCAAACCAGGCCAAAGACCCCTCAGAGACACCAATACTCCTTTTCCGTTCCACAAGAATTGAATGGTCTACCGTATTAAAAGCTTTGACCAAGTCAATAAAAATACAAACATTGCTTAGAATCAAGCGCAATGGTGACATCATTTAGGACCGTTTAAGGTTGCAGTGACACATCCATAACCTGAGCGGAAACCAGATTGCATACCTGAGAGAATACTATAGACCCCAAGAAAGCCAGTCCGTTGATTATTGACAAGTTTTTTCAACACTTTTGATAAACAGGTCAAGATAGAAATTGGCCTATAACAGTTAGATTCAGCTTGTTCTGCCTTCCAAGCAATGGGAACCTCCCCAGAGAGGAGAGACAGGTAAAAAAAAAAAGTTCAGAGATAGGCTCTGCGATGATAGGGGCTGCAACCTTAAAGAAGAAAGGATCTAAACTATCTGACCCAGCTGTTTTTTGGGGTCATGTAATGGTCATGCATTAAGGAGCTACTTTGTACCTCAGGGAGAAGTGGTGAAGCGGGGCAGGTAGAAAATAGGGATGAGCATTGGGGATAGTCGCATTGAAGGGCTGGGAGATGAGGAAATGTTGGACGGGCAAGGAGGCAAATAGGAATCCCGACTTAATGAAGTGATGATTAAAGAGCTCAGTCATGCGCTCCATGTCAGGAACAACCACATCATCAACATTTGGGGAGGCAGGTAGCCTAGTGGTTAGAGCATTGGGCCAGTAGCCGAAAGTTTGCTAGATTGAATCCTCGTGCTGACAAGGTAAAAATATGTTGTACTGCTCCTGAACAAGGCAGTTAACCCACTGTTCCTAGGCTGTCATTGTAAATAACAATTAGTTCTTAACTGACTTGCCTAGTTAAATAATAATAACTTTTTAAAATAAAAACATTAAGGGCCATGGGCAGCTGTAAGGAGGATGGTTTATTCTCCAGGTCTTTCACTGTTTTCCAGAACTTCTTGGGGTTAGACCCACAGAGGGAAAACTGCTCCTTAAAGTAACTAACTAAGGCCTTCTAGATGGCTTGAGTGCACTTATTTCTCATTTGCCTGAACGACAGCCAGTCAGCCTGAGTATTTGTGTGCAGAGCCTTTCGCCGAATGGTGTTCTTGAGGTGGAGTAACTCTGCCAGATCACGGTCAAAACAGGGGCTGAACCTTTTTTTAAATTGTAATTTCTCTTTATGGGGCGTGTTTGTTAATGATACCACTGAAAATATTAAAAAAGAAGGTCCAAGCGTCTTCGACAGAGGGGATCAAGCTGATTCTATACCAATTTACAGAGACCAGGTCATGAAGGAAGGCTTGCTCATTAAAGTTTTTCAGCAAGCGTCTGACAAATCAGGACAGGTTGTTTCACTGAGCAGCCATTACAAACACAGGCTGTAAACAGTGATCATGAAGGTCATTACAGAAAACAGATTATTAGGTTATTACAACAGATTATTTGTGAGGATAACATCAAGGAGAGTAGCCTTTTCTGGGTATTTGGAGTCATACATTGTGGGATTGGTAATAATCTGAGAGAGATTTAGGGAGTCCCAGTTTAGGTCACCTAGCAGGACAAATTCAGACTTCGTGTAAGAGGCCAGGAGAGAGCAAGTTCGTAGTCAACAAAGCACGCAGAAGTCATAAAGCACATGAAAATAATACAAATGACTTGGGGCTAGCCATTGTAAGTTCAGAGTCACTCTCACTCACTCAAATTAACTTGAGAGAGTAGCTCTCTGAGTCCAGTAGGCTATAAAAGTCTGAGATAAAAATCAATAAATAGTAGTCCTATACTTGTTAATTAAAGTGTTTGAGTAAGTTAATGTAATAAGCTTCAAGTTAATTAGCCTACATAAAATTCAGATCAGTCCAAAGTCTGCGGTGTGTGCGTTTGTGCTGGAGAGTGTGCCGGGGGTAGGGAGACAGACCAGGGCAGACGGGGGAACAGATCGATGGGTGGGATCCAAACAGCAGTGCAGCAGGCAACGGGAGTAGGTGTCACACCAGCTTTTTTCGGGAGGCTGAGTAGGAGAGGAGGCGTTCAACCTTACCAGACAGGTGCGCGTTAAGAGCAGATAAAAACATCCAAAGCGAAAAGCTTGGTGAAAACAAACGTGGTCAAGTTGGCTTGAGTTTCAATATTCGCCAGACATTTGGTCTATCAAACAATCAATAGCTCGCAAATGATTTCCTGAAACGTGGGTGTTCTACACGCAAAATGGTAGGGGGCTTCCCAGTCATTACAAGTGCAACATGAAACCCACAGACCTGGAGGATGCTGTTGCCGAGGTGGGAGGAGGATTGCGGGTGTCTCAGATTTGACCTTTTTAGTTTATGACTTGTGCTACCGTAGTTCATCAACACCAAAGATCACACTCCTCTCAGTCAATCTATGGAGAACTCAAGTCATTTTAGTCTTCTCTAAGAAATTGCTCTTGTGACAATGGTGTATGTATCTCTCTCTCTCTCTCTCTCCCTCAGGTAAACTGTGGAGCCGCAGTCTGAAGCTGGCCTACACTCTGTTGAACAAACTGGGCACCAAGAACGAGCCTGTCCTGAGACCTGGAGATAGGGTACGTGGTCAAAACACACAGCCGTTCAGACGGGATATTCCTCTTCTTCCCACTTGACCACTTTGATTGATTGATCTTTATTCAAAAACGTGAAACGTGTCTTCTAGATGCATTGAACATGCACAGACGACACAATACACAATGTAAGATGTTCCCATTGTGACGTGTGGTGCTCTTTCTGAAACTGTACTGAGTGTCTATGCCCCCTAGGTGGCGCTGGTGTACCCCAACAGTGACCCTGCTATGTTCTGGGTGGCCTTCTATGGCTGTCTCCTAGCAGAGGTCATCCCTGTACCCATAGAGGTGCCACTGTCTAGACAGGTAAGGGACAAGGATGTTGAGTGTTTTATAGTGACATCATTAGTTAGCTATGTAGCTCAATCTCATGGAATATTTGATTTCTGACAAATAACCAAATCAAATCAGAGTAGCATAAATCCAGCTTTCAGTCACTATGCAGTAGACATGGGCCAGTTCTTACCAGCTATAGCAACACAAACAACATAGCTAGATCCAAGTGGTCACCTGACTCATTACAGACCAATAGTGGCAGTATAGATTTTCTGTCCATTTGTAATGGTTACCTTTGTGTTTCACATCCCAGGACGCAGGCAGTCTTCAGATTGGCTTCCTATTGGGCAGCTGTGGGGTAGGCCTGGCCCTGACTAGTGAGATCTGTCTCAAAGGACTGCCCAAGACACCCCAGGGAGAGATCATGCAGTTCAAAGGTCAGCACACACCACAAAATGCTCCACTGCAGTTGTCGCCCCACTCACTTTCTCTCTGGGACTCATTAGCTAGGCACATTAGGAGGAGCCCGTTGCTCATTATACTGTTTATCTGTGGGTAGATGTACATTTGTACATCCATTGTCCCATATGAACGAAACAAGGCCTACACACTAATGGTCCCAATACCACCTTTTTGAAAGCTACAAGGTTTCGATCCACGGTGGATCTTTGTCCAGTCGTCAAACTGACTTCTAGTATTGTCCTGTGTCCGCTGATGATGATGTTCTGCCTCCCAGGTTGGCCCCGTATGAAGTGGGTTGTGACAGACACCAAGTACCTGACCAAGCCCTCTAAAGACTGGCAGCCCCACATCCCCACCGCCAACACAGACACAGCTTACATCGAGGTGAGACCAGCGTCCTTGTGAGAAGTATACAGACCATTTATGCGTGTATTTGACAGATTTGAAAAAATAAATACAAAAATAAGAACAATTATGCTCGTTTGTCTTTCTGTTTATGCTGTGTATCGCAGATTTATTTTGTGAATAAATTTAACTCTATGACTGACTGTGTGTGTGTGTGTGTTCTGCTCTTCCAGTACAAGGCCAGTAAAGAGGGCACAGTGATGGGAGTAGCCGTGTCTAAGATAGCCTTGCTGACTCACTGCCAGGCCCTGACACAGGCCTGCAACTACTGTGAAGGTCAGTACATGAAAAACACACACCGACACATATTGTTTTAGTGACAATATATCTACTCAAGCCCTCTTAGTAACCTAGATACACAGAGATGACCCAAAACTAGTTTGTGAATTATGCAAGGAGGAGCATGAAGAAGCTAAAGGAACTGGAACCTTTGGAGGAGGTTAGGGTGATGTTGTTACTCTTGTCTTCACCACGAATACTCGCGCTCAGGTTAAATAATTGATCAGGCCTGAGGTCTCTTCTCCTGTACTCTCTCTGTCTCTTTCTGTCTCTCTTCTCTCCCTCACTCTACTCAGATCATCTGTCAGACAAAGGGAACTTTAGCCTCTGTGTCTCAGAGAACATTAGATCCTGTGAGGGGAATCCACAGAGGCAGGCAGCAAGACTGTTCCTGGAACACGGTGTTTCCCTGTCCATAATTAGTTAACTTTTATTGTAGCCTACATACTTATCATGTGATATAAAGCTATTATCAAATGCCCTGTGGCAGCCTAGCTATATGGAGAAGCTGCTTTCGCTATCCTTAAGTGTCCGAGTATCTGTAACTGTTGAAATGTTGGAATCCTTCGTGGCTGTAATGTGATTTGTGGATTGACATCAAGTATTTCAATTGAGTGTGTGTGTCCTCTCTCAGGAGAAACGTTGGTCAACGTGCTAGATTGTAAGAAGGACATGGGTTTGTGGCACGGGGTGTTAACCAGTGTGATGAACAGGATCCACACCATCACTGTACCCTACGCTGTCATGAAGGCCTGTCCCATGTCCTGGGTGCAGAGGGTCCACATACACAAAGGTAATTCTACAGTTAGCATTTGTATTGTAAACTGCATAGAGACTCGCATCCTAAACTGCATACTATGGATTAAGGTAATTCGGGTCGGGTTCATTAGGAGACATTGTAGCAAAATGTTTTAAGATTTGTCTGCTGGGAAATAAAAACAAGCGTTTCTTATTGAGCAAATTCAGATATTACCTCTCGGTTTCACTTTGTTTTGGAACGTTTTTCCATTTCGTGCCTTAATGAACACAACCTAAATGTGTGGAATTGGCATTAGCGCCTGTGTCATTAACTACTATGTGTGAGAGGCTGAGCTGTCTCTACTGTTCCTCCCTCCTTGCAGCACGTGTCGCCTTGGTGAAGTGTCGTGACCTCCACTGGGCTATGATGGCTCACAGGGACCAGAGAGACACCAACCTGTCCTCCATACGCATGCTCATAGTAGCCGATGGAGCCAACCCCTGTGAGTAACACACACGTGCGCGGGCTTCAGACACATGGACGCTTTGGACACACACACACACACACACACACACACGCACACGCACACACACACACACACACACACACACACACACACACAAAGGTAGACTGTGATTTAGTATTTGTAAGCTACAGTGCATCTGCCGGTCAACAATCATACAGTGGCTTGCGAAAGTATTCACCCCCCTTGGCATTTTTCCTGTTTTGTTGCCTTACTAACCCCCCCAAAAATCTATTTGAATTGTATCATTTGATTTACACAACATGCCTACCACTTTGAAGATGCAAAATCTATTTTTATTGTGAAACAAACAACACAAAAAAAACAGAACTTGAGCATGCACAACTATTCACCCTCCCCGAAGTCAATACTTTGTAGAGACACCTTTTGCAGCAATTACAGCTGCAAGTCTCTTGGGGCGTGTCGCTATAAGCTTGGCACATCTAGCCACGGGGATTTTTGCCCATTCTTCAAGGAAAAACTGCTCCAGCTCCTTCAAGTGGGATGGGTTCCACTGGTGTACAGCTATCTTTAAGTCATACCACAGATTCTCAATTGGATTACAGGTTGCAATGCAAGAAAATAGGAAAAACACCAAGGCACTGTATCTAACCTTAATCAAAGTACATTGGAAGTATAGTCAAGTTTGCATTGTGTGTGTGAATATTGACACACACTCACTGTATTTGGGATGTCCGTCAGGGTCTGTGTCGTCGTGCGACGCCTTCCTCAACGTGTTCCAGTCTCACGGGTTAAAGCCGGAGGTCATCTGCCCCTGTGCCTCCTCTCCTGAAGCCCTCACTGTGGCTATCCGCAGGTACTACACTGCACCAGTTCACAGCTACTGATGCACTACACATATATATATACTGTACATACAACCCATTTCCATTCTCATGTAGTATATGAACAATAAAGTAATCTTCTTCACATCAATTGAGAAAACGTGTGTCTCCGTAGCCCTCTCACACTCCCGTATTTTCTTTGCCCTTACTCTCCCTCTCTCTCCATCTCCCCCTCCCTCCCTCCCCTTCCAGGCCTGGTGCCCGTGGTGCAGCCCTCCCAGCCAGAGCCATCCTGTCCATGGGCGGTCTGAGTCACGGGGTCATCAGGGTCAACACAGAGGATAAAAACTCTGCCCTCACTGTACAGGACGTGGGCCATGTCATGCCTGGAGGTCAGCGAACTGACTTCACCGTGCACCACACTACAGTACACGCGTTTACATTCTGTTTGTGTACTGTTACGGTTCAATTCCTTTTCACAGTTGTTCCTCACTGGCTTACTTTGACAGTGGGGCTTTTACTGTCATGTCAGTGTCTGGTGTTAAGTCTACTTGGCTCAGCGTTCGAGTCATTGCTTCAATAATACATAGATTTTATATTGCGCTTATCTTGGACCCAAAGACGCTTTCGGAAGTTAGTTTCTTACGTGTTTCTGCTTTTCGTGTTTTAGCCCTAATGTCATTGTCCTCTCGTGTTTCAGCTCTGATGTGTATCGTGAAGCCAGACGGCCCTCCGCAGCTCTGTAAGACAGATGAGATCGGAGAGATAGTGTTGAACTCCAGGGCTGGCGGAACCATGTACTACGGCCTACCTGGAGTCACCAAGAACACCTTCGAGGTGAGGAGAGGACTGTTTACCGTACTCTCTCATCAAGCCTCTGCGTCTCTGGCAGCCGTGTGGTGTACTGGCACTGTTGTGTAGCCATCAACCTTTAAAAAAAACAATACTCCTCTGCCAGAGTATTACACTTCTAAACGCTCTACCCCACCTTTATTCTTCCCTGGGCATGGTTGCCTATGGACTCTCTACTCTTTAAACTGAGTTGAGGAGTTGTGTTGACAGTAGAAAAGTGTTGTTAATGTGATGTTTTTGAAACGATGGTCACGATGAAATATATTTAATACAGGCCCCTTCTGTAAACCCCATAACTGAACGTGTGTCCCTCTGTCTTCCATGCAGGTGATTCCCGTGAACCAGGCTGGAGCTCCGTTAGGAGAGATCCTCTTCACTAGGACTGGCCTGCTGGGCTTTGTAGGGCCGGTAAGACCACGTTGAGTCCCCCTTGGACTTGCCATGCTGAGCTAGCCTGGGTGCCAGTCCTTTTTCTTGCCAACTCCTTATGGAATTGTCCTGCCGTACAGTCTGGCTGAATGATAAAAAGTTCACGCTAGTTTGCAGTGAGGCCAGACAGTTTGGCTTGACACCTATGGAGTTGGCAAGAGCACACACAGATCTGGGACCAGGCTCTCTACTGATCTGGAGGAATAGAAAAAAACCTGTCCATCTAAGATTTGCTTCTTTAGTCTGTTGATGTGCAGTAGGTGAAGATCTTCTCCCTCTCTCCACAGGGCAGTCTGGTCTTTGTAGTGGGAAAGAACGAGGGGCTCCTGACGGTCAGTGGTAGACGGCACAATGCTGATGACCTGGTGGCCACCGCCCTGGCCGTGGAGCCTGTTAAAACTGTCTACAGGGGGAGGTGGGTGTCAGAGGGCTCAGGTTTCTCGTGTGAATGTACACATGCTGTGTTCAAGTGTGCCTTTTGTAGAAGTGTGGTTTGAGGAGGGAGGTGAGATATACAGAAGCCTCTGGGTCCTGTTTAGTAGGCACGACACTGGAGAAAACGTTTTGGATCCGTTTCAAATGTAGCCTCCGTGTGGTGCTGACCTTAAGTGACGTAAGAGGGCGGCGTGAGGGTGTGAAAGTGTGCCGTGCTGTGTGGAGTCGTGCTGTCCTTCCTCTCGGCACCGGGGCCAGGATCACTGTGTTCTCTGTGGCGGTGTTCCCTGATGTACTGTGTGTTGTGTTGTGTAGTCGGAGTACGTTGCTTTTGGTGTGTGTGTTATGGTAGTTCACAGGGCTGTGTGTTATTGCCGACTGACCCTCCCTCTCTCTAATCTCTCTCTCCCCTGGTGTAGGATCGCTGTGTTCTCAGTGACCGTGTTCTATGATGAGAGGATAGTGATCGTAGCAGAGCAGAGGCCTGACGCCAGTGAAGAGGACAGCTTCCAGTGGATGAGCCGAGTACTACAGGTACCCTGTCACATCACCTGGCATGTCACCTAAGCATTCATCTAGGATAGCATCAGTCTTTCAGTTACAGTTAGATGGACGTATAGCTGGGTACACTATCTTCTATCGATATGTACACTGTTAGTTAGCACACCTAGCTGAACATGACCATTATGCTGTGTTTTCCTCGGCAGGCCATAGACAGTATTCATCAGGTGGGTTTGTACTGTCTGGCCCTGGTTCCGGCCAACACGTTACCCAAGACCCCGCTGGGAGGGATCCACATCTCTGAGACCAAACAGAACTTCCTAGAGGGGAACCTGCACCCCTGTAACATCCTCCTCTGTCCACACACCTGCGTCACCAACCTGCCCAAACCACGACAGAAACAGCCAGGTAAAGACGATGGGCTGTCCTGAATGTTGGGGGGAGGTTCAGTTCCCCATGAACTGGCGCGTTTCGGGATTGTGTCTCGCACCTTGAACTTTTGTGTGTTTGTATACAGAACAGGGTGATAGCGATTGGCTAGCCTAATGTCTCAGTCTTTGTGTATCTCTGACTCACTCACCCATCCTCCTATCCTGTACAGTTGGTGTGGGCCCGGCCTCTATCATGGTTGGTAACCTGGTAGCGGGGAAGAGGATGGCCCAGGCTGCAGGCAGAGAGCTGGGAGTGCTGGAGGAAGAGGGCCTGGTCAGGAAGGTAAGACCTTAACGTACCTGGTGAGGCTGGCCCCTACTGTCTGTCTTCTCTCCTAAACAGACTGACGCCTGGAAGAAACCACATCACAACGGATTATACCAGCATTGACTAAACCTTATTATTGTACGAAAGAGGTTGGCCACGCAGGATCCTTATATCTGGTATGGAGTCAGGGAGGGGTGACTATTGCTGATTTCCTGTCCTAAGGTTGTGTTGTGTTCTGTCTCTACTGTCGGTGGCGCTGGTAGCTCTGTTCTTGGCCCGCCATGATGGTAAGTCTACCACTAGCTGAGCTGGGTGTTGCTTCGGCTCCTGTTGCCTCTGTCAGATGTGCTGCTTTGCAGTGATAGTCATTTGATTGTATACCTCTGCTGCTGGCTGTGGTTGAGAAGGGAATCGAGCTCAGCATGCTACCGTCCAGGGAGCAACTGAGAACTCACTATGTCAGTGTGTGTTTTTACTGTGGCTGCTTGCCTGCTACTGTAACTGTTCTCCCTCCCCAGTTACAGTGACCCTTACCGTCCTGTTCTTGTATCCTGGTCTTTGGTTGTGTGATTGGCCCTGAAAAGTCCTGAACTGAAATCGTAATATCAGTATTGAATGATCCTGACTGCTCTCACAGCTCACCCCCTATCTCGGCTTTCTCTCTCTTCTTTCTCTCTCTTCTTTCTCTCCCTCTTTCTCCTCTCTCGTGCTCTCTCTCTCAGCACCAGTTTCTGTCTGAAGCCTTACAGTGGAGAGCCCAGACCGACCCTGACCACGTCCTCTATGTGCTGCTCAACGCTAAGGTACGACACACACATTCATGTTCACACGTTTTCTTTATGAGCTTCAAAGCATTAACATGGTCGTGTTAGGCAGGTAGTTTGGAACCGTGCTCGCTTGACGAGTAACAGCGTCTGGATGATTTGCGGTGCCTTCAGCTCAGTGGGCTAATTAGTCAGGTACCATGCAGGAGATCAGGGTTCGAACCCCGGTCAGTCACAATTGCTAGACTTTCCTGGGAATTTGAGCTGCAGCCGTTCTGTTGTGTATATGGTATTTTCCCACCTCCATCCTGCAGGGGGTAGCGGTGTGCACGGCCACATGTAGTCAGCTGCATAAGAGAGCAGAGAAGATAACCTCAGCCCTGATGGAGAGAGGAGGCCTCAACACTGGAGACAACGTAGTGCTGCTATACCCTCCTGGTGAGGAGCTACGCACACGCACACACACACACACACACCTGACTGCTGCGACTGGCCTTCCTCACCTCAATTAAATCTAGTCCTTAGAATAGTCAGTTATATGCTATTGTTAAAAGCCCCCCCTCCCCATCTCTCTCCCTCCCTCTCCCCAGGCATTGATCTGATAGCTGCCTTCTATGGCTGTCTGTACGCGGGGGTGATCCCTGTAACAGTGCGGCCCCCTCACCCCCAGAACCTGACTGCTACCCTGCCCACCGTCCGCATGATCATCGACGTGAGTCGACTACAGCCACATAACAGCTTTATAAAATATGCTTGGCCTCAATGATCAACATAAAATGTAGACATGCATATAGTTGTACAAAGAAAACTTTGGTAAGCGCTGAAATGTTCTTGAAAAATGATCCCCCATCTACTCTTAACGTCCCTGTCTCTGTCTGTGTTAAAGGTGAGTAAAGCAGCCTGTATCCTAACCACCCAGCCCCTTATGAGGATCCTCCGGTCCAGAGAGGCTGCTGCCAGCGTCAACGTCAAGACCTGGCCCACTATCATAGACACAGGTACTGATCTGAGATATTTGGTGGTAACCTATTCAAAGCTCTCCGCAAGGAGAGAAGTGAAGTGAACCCGCTGTTAATTGTGAGAGTCGTACCTTTTGAGACGGTCGTATCTTTTCCTAAGTTCAATCTCCCACTCCCTTTCTAGACGACCTCCCCAGGAGGAGGCCCCCTCAGCTCTACAAGCCCCCCACAGCAGAGATGCTGGCCTACCTGGACTTCAGTGTGTCCACCACAGGCATGCTGACCGGGGTCAAGGTAAGGGCTCTGTAGTAACATGAACAACCAAAAAGTATATTTGCTCAATGTCTATGTACACTTAAATACTGTATCCACTCGGAACACACCATAGTAATTGTTTTGCACATCATATATTAAAATGCATCTCTTTTCTTTCTTTCTCTGTCTTCTGTCTCTCTCTCGCTCTCCCTTTTCTGTCTCTGTCTGTGGTGTGTATGCGTGCGTCAGATGTCCCACTCGGCGGTCAGTACTCTGTGTCGCTCCATCAAGCTACAGTGTGAGCTCTACTCCTCGCGTCAAATAGCCATCTGTCTGGACCCCTACTGCGGCCTGGGCTTTGTACAGTGGTGCCTCTCCAGGTAAGACCTGGCTTCAAATAGTGTGTATGTATATATACAGTTGAAGTCGGAAGTTTACATACACCTTAGCCAAATACATTTAAAAATTCTCTGTCTTTGTTCAGTTAGGATCACCAATTTATTTTAAGAATGTGAAATGCCAGAATAATAGTAGAGAGAATTATTTATTTCAGCTTTTATTTCTTTCATCACATTCCCAGTGGGTCAGAAGTTTACATGCACTCAATTAGTATTTGGTAGAATTGCCTTTCAATTGTTTAACTTGGGTCAGACATTTCGGGTAGCCTTCCACAAGCTTCCCACAATAAATTGAGTGAATTTTTTCCAATTCCTCCTGACAGCTGGTGTAACTGAGTCAGGTTTGTAGGCCTCCTTGCGCGCACACGCTTTTTCAGTTCTGCCCACAAACGTTCTTTAGGATTGAGGTCTGGGCTATGGGATGGCCACTCCAATACCTTGACTTTGTAGTCCTTAAGCCATTTTGCCACAACTTTGGAAGTATGTTTGGGGTCATTGTCCATTTGGAAGACACATTTGCAACCAAGCTTTAACTTCCTGACTGATGTCTTGAGATGTTGCTTCCAATATATCCACATAATTTTCCTGTCTCCTGATGCCATCTATTTTGTGAAGTGCACCAGTCCCTCCTGCAGCAAAGCACCCCCACAACATAATGCTGCCACCCCCATGCTTCACAGTTGGGATGGTGTTCTTCGACTTGCAAGCCTTCCCCCTTTTCCTCCAAACATAACGATGGTCATTATGGCCAAACAGTTCTATTTTTGTTTCATCAGACCAGAGGATATTTCTCCAAAAAGTATGATCTTTGTCCCCATGTGCAGTTGCAAACCGTCGTCTGGATTTTTTATGGCGGTTTTGGAGCAGTGGCTCCCTCCTTGCTGAGCGGACTTTCAGGTTATGTCAATATAGGACTTCTTTTACTGTGGATATAGATACTTTTGTACCTGTTTCCTCCAGCATCTTTACAAGGTCCATTGCTGCTGTTCTGGGATTGATTTGCACTTTCGTCACAAAGTACGTTCATCTCTAGGAGACAGAACGCATTTCCTTCCTGAGCAGTATGACAGCTGCGTGGTCCCATGGTGTTTATACTTGTGTACTATTGTTTGTACAGTTGAACGTGGTACGTTCAAGCGTTTGGAAATTGTTCCCAAGGATGAACCAGACTTGTGGAGGTCTACAATATTTTTTCT
Source organism: Oncorhynchus keta (assembly GCF_023373465.1). Classification (NCBI taxonomy): domain Eukaryota; kingdom Metazoa; phylum Chordata; class Actinopteri; order Salmoniformes; family Salmonidae; genus Oncorhynchus; species Oncorhynchus keta. Next base: position 44,071,888 of record NC_068447.1, on the reverse strand, counting down.
AAGGTCTTGGCTGATATCTTTTCATTTTCCGATGCTGTCAAGCAAAGAGGCACTGAGTTTGAAGTTAGGCCTTGAAATACATCCACAGGTACACCTCCAACTGACTCAAATGATGTCAATTAGCCTATCAGAAGCTTCTAAAGCCATGACATAATTTTCTGGAAATTTCCAAGCTGTTTAAAGGCACAGTCAACTTAGTGTATGTAAACTTCTGACCCACTGGAATTGTGATACAGTGAAATAAGTGAATAAGTGAAATAATCTGTAAACAATTTGTTGTCATGCACAAAGTAGATGTCCTAACCAACTTGCCAAAACTATAGTTTGTGAACAAGAAATTTGTGGAGTGGTTGAAAAATTAGTTTTAATGACTCCAACCTAAGTGTATGTAAACCTCTGACTTCAACTGTAAATATATAGATATAGATAGATAGATAGATAGATAGATAGATAGATAGATAGATAGATAGATAGATAGATAGATAGATAGATAGATTTGGAAAGGTTCCACCATGAGAAACAAAATGTTCTGGTCGGGTGAAACCAAGATTGAACTCTTTGGTCTGAATGCCAAGGAGGAAACCTGCCACCATCCCTTCGGTGAAGCATGGTGGTGGCAGCGTCATGCTGTGGGGATGTTGTTCAGCGGCAGGGACTGGGAAACTACTACGTTCATCTTTCCCTTGATTCTGACTGAAGTACAGAGGGATCATTGATGAAAACCTGCTGGCAAGAACAGCTCAAATAACCAAAGAGAAACGACAGTCCGTCATTACTTTAAGACATCAGTCAATTCGGAAAATGTAAAGAACTTTGAAAGATACTTCAAGTGCAGTCGCAAAAATACATCAAGCGCTATGATGAAACTGCCTCTCACGAGGACCGCCACAGGAAAGGACGACCCAGAGTTACCTCTGCTGCAGAGGATAAGTTCATTAGAGTTACCAGCCTCAGAAACTGCAGCACAAATTAATGCTTCACAGAGTTCAAGTAACAGACACATCTCAACATCAACTGTTCAGAGGAGACGCTGTATATCAGGCCTTCATGGTAGAATTGCGGCAAAGAAACCACTACTTAAGGACACCAATAAGAAGAAGAGACTTGATTGGGCCAAGGAACACGAGCAATAGACATTAGACCAGTGGAAAGCTGTCCTTTGGTCTGATGAGTCCAAATTTGAGATTTTTGGTTCCAACCTCTGTGACTTTGTGAATCACAGAGTAGATGAACAGATGATCTCTGCATGTGCAGTTCCCACCATAAAGCATGGAGGAGATGTGATGGTGTAGGGGTGCTTTTGCTGGTGACACTGTCAGTGATTTATTTAGAATTCAAGGCACACTTAACCAGCATGTCTACCACAGCATTCTGCAGCGATACGCCATCCCATCTGGTTTGGGCTTAGTGGGACTATCATTTGTTTTTCAACACAACAATGACACAACACACCTCCAGGCTGTGTAAGGGGTATTTGACCAAAAAGCAGAGTGATGGAGTGCTGCATCAGATGACCTGGCCTCCGCAATCACCCAACCTGATGGTTTGGGATGTGTTGTACTGCAGATTGAAGGAAAAGCAGCCAACATGTGCTCAGCATATGTGGGAACTCTTTCAAGACTATTGGAAATAGCATTGCAGGTTAAGCTTATTGATAGAGTGGCAAGAGTGTGCAAAGCTGTCATCAAGGCAAAGGGTGGCTAATTTTAAGAATCTCAAATATAAAATATGTTGTGATTTGTTTAACACTTTTTTTGGTTACTACATGATTCCATAGATATATATGTATATGTTTTATTATTTGAGGGGTGGATCAGCTTTAATATTGCAGATAGATTGTGGCATTTATCAATGTAATTGTCTGCATCATTTCCGATCCCCCATATATTTTTGGGTAAATACATATTTTTTCCTTATTATTTTCCAGTAACCCCATCCTCCCTCCCCTAATTGGAGTAAACTACTGGACAACAATACTTAGGCTTCTACTTCCAACGTATACATACTATATACATTTTCCGGACACAGTATATTTTACACGAGTTATCTTGTTGTTTTTAGCCCCACCCTTCAGCTCCACTCAGCTCCTCCCATCTATCTTTGAACACCGTCCAGTTTTTATTTCTATTTTTCAACTGTGCTGTGAAGTTTCACTAAGGTTTTGAACCTTTCTGTTCTCATTGTTTCTACAGATTGTAAATTAAAGATGAAATGTTTTGCTACGAGTATTATTATATTAATGATCGAATGACTATGACTTTTCAAATCACCCAGCAGTGCTATTTGGAGTGTTAGCTCCAGGTAAATGTTGTAATTCTTCAGCCGTTCCTGAACCTGCGACCAAAAACAAGCCAGGACATCATCAGTCAGTACCAAAACAAGTGATCTAATGATTCTGTCTCTTTGCAGCAAAATCTGCAGAGCTGGGATGGTTGTGTATATATATACATACACATTCTATTGGTTGCAAGAATTTGGTATGATCGTTTAAATAGAAAACTCTTTAAGTTTTGAATCTGCCGTCGTTGTGCCTTGGAATCGGTACATTGGAAATCTCTTCCCAGCTATTTGCATCCTGTATGGCACAGCTGTCATTTTTTTGGTCCTTAGATGAAATATAGTTCAAATAGTATTGGTTTTCTTTAAAATACTTGATCTGTGCTTGATTGAGCTTGTCTGGCTAGCTCAATGTAACCAATGGAATAGTGCAAACCCCGCCCATCCAGCTCTTCAGACAAGCTCAATCAAACGATCCAAGTATTTGAAAGACAGGCTGCTTCCATCCCAGTGAGTGTCTGTGTGTATGTAAGGTTGGCCATTGTAATAGCAAGATCATCAATTTCAGTATATATTGTAATTAAATACTCTATCGTTGGTGTGTCTAGTGTCTACTCAGGTCACCAGTCCATCCTGATCCCTCCTATGGAGTTGGAGCTGTCCTTGCCTCTGTGGCTGAGCACCCTGAGCCAGTACAAGATCAGAGACACCTTCTGTTCCTACTCTGTCATGGAGCTCTGCACCAAGGGCCTGGGAACGCAGACTGACGCACTCAAGGTGAGGGACACATACTATTACCCTTTTCACACTACTGAGCTGAGCCGAGTTGAGCTGTACTGATGATGTCCTGCTTTACAAATCCACCATAGTTGTTGAAACCGTGCTGGAAAGGACAATATGAAAAATCAAACAACCTGAGCCAGAATATTACAGTTTGGGTCATGAAAGGATATTTCTTAACCACCGCATGCATCAGTAGCTGAATATGTGTTTTGTCTGTTTCCAACCTGTGTGTATTTTCGTATTGCTAGCTTTAAGCACCAACTGTCAGAGCAGCTCACAGATTACTGCACCTGTACATAGCCCACCTATAATTTAGCCCAAACAACTACCTCTTTCCCTACTGTATTTATTTTATTTATTTATTTATTTTGCTCATTTGCACCCCATTATTTTTATTTCTACTTTGCACATTCTTCCACTGCAAATCTACCATTCTTGTGTTTTACTTGCTATATTGTATTTACTTTGCCACCATGGCCTTTATTTTGCCTTTACCTCCCTTAACTCACCTCATTTGCTCACATCGTATATAGACTTGTTTCTACTGTATTATTGACTGTATGTTTGTTTTACTCCATGTGTAACTCTCTGTTGTTGTATGTTTTGAACTGCTTTGCTTTATCTTGGCCTGGTCGCAATTGTAAATGAGAACTTGTTCTCAACTTGCCTACCTGGTTAAATAAAGGTGAAATAAATCAATCAAAATACATTTTCGTATTGCAATGTGACCAATACATAACCACATGTATGTGACAAATAAAATGTCATTTGACCAGTATGTGTTTATATTTCCAGGCACGGGGTGTGAATCTGTCGTGTGTGAGGAGCTGTGTGGTGATAGCAGAGGAGCGTCCCCGGCTGGCACTGACCCAGTCCTTCTCCAAGCTGTTTAAAGACCTGGGTCTCTCCCCCCGCGCGGTCAGCACAGCCTTCGGATCTAGGGTCAACCTAGCCATCTGCCTACAGGTGGGCCCCAGCACACACACTTTCTCTCTCGCTCTCTCGCTCTCTGGCTCTCTCTCTCTCTCTGGCTCTCTCTCTCTCTCTCTGGCTCTCTCTCTCTCTCTCTCTCTCTGGCTCTCTCTCTGGCTCTCTCTCTCTCTGGCTGGCTCTCTCTCTCTGGCTCTCTCTCTGGCTCTCTCTCTGGCTCTCTCTCTGGCTCTCTCTCTGGCTCTCTCTCTCTGGCTCTCTCTCTTTGGCTCTCTCTCTCTCTGGCTCTCTCTCTCTGGCTCTCTCTCTGGCTCTCTCTCTCTGGCTCTCTCTCTCTGGCTCTCTCTCTGGCTCTCTCTCTCTCTGGCTCTCTCTCTCTCTGGCTCTCTCTCTCTCTCTCTGGCTCTCTCTCTCTCTCTCTCTCTCTCTGGCTCTCTCTCTGGCTCTCTCTCTCTCTGGCTGGCTCTCTCTCTCTCTGGCTCTCTCTCTGGCTCTCTCTCTGGCTCTCTCTCTGGCTCTCTCTCTCTCTGGCTCTTTCTCTGGCTCTCTCTCTCTCTGGATCTCTCTGGATCTCTCTCTCTCTGGCTCTCTCTCTGGCTCTCTCTCTGGCTCTCTCTCTGGCTCTCTCTCTGGCTCTCTCTCTGGCTCTCTCTCTCTGGCTCTCTCTCTCTTTGGCTCTCTCTCTCTGGCTCTCTCTCTGGCTCTCTCTCTCTCTGGCTCTCTCTCTCTCTGGCTCTCTCTCTCTCTCTCTCTCTCTCTGGCTCTCTCTCTGGCTCTCTCTCTGGCTCTCTCTCTGGCTCTCTCTCTGGCTCTTTCTCTGGCTCTCTCTCTCTCTGGATCTCTCTGGATCTCTCTCTCTCTGGCTCTCTCTCTGGCTCTCTCTCTGGCTCTCTCTCTCTGGCTCTCTCTCTGGCTCTCTCTCTCTGGCTCTCTCTCTCTGGCTCTCTCTCTCTCTGGCTCTCTCTCTCTCTCTCTGGCTCTCTCTCTCTCTGGCTCTCTCTCTCTCTGGCTCTCTCTCTCTCTGGCTCTCTCTCTCTGGCTCTCTCTCTCTCTGGCTCTCTCTCTCTCTGGCTCTCTCTCTCTCTGGATCTCTCTCTCTCTCTGGATCTCTCTCTCTCTGGATCTCTCTCTCTGGATCTCTCTCTCTCTGGATCTCTCTCTCTCTGGATCTCTCTCTCTCTGGATCTCTCTCTCTCTGGATCTCTCTCTCTCTGGATCTCTCTCTCTGGATCTCTCTCTCTCTGGATCTCTCTCTCTGGATCTCTCTCTCTCTGGCTCTCTCTCTCTCTCTGGCTCTCTCTCTGGCTCTCTCTCTCTCTCTGCTCTCTCTCTCTCTCTCTGGCTCTCTCTCTCTCTGGCTCTCTCTCTCTGTATCTCTCTCTCTCTGGCTCTCTCCCCAGCTCTTGATGTCCAACCCTCTCTCTCCAGTGCTCTCCATCTTTCATTTTCTCTCTTTCTCTCCCTCCCCCTCTCTTTCTTTGAACTTCACCCCTGTCTCACACAACCACTCATTAGACTAAATATATAACCCCACACCTACTAATTTACTGCGTCATTAGGTCTAGTTGCAGGGGTTAACCTCAGGTAAACATGAAGCTTAAAATCCTCTCTGTTTCTGTGCTAGGGAACTGCTGGACCAGACCCCTCCACCGCCTATGTAGACATGAAGTCCCTCCGCCATGACAGGTAAGACGAGGCATAGCTGACATTAACTAGAGCTCAGATGTTTTAACTGGTCAGGTCACGTTGACAGGAAAAACATGTGGCCTACACTGCAGAGCCAGAGACCACAGTAGAATGCAATTTACTAGTGTTGTATTCGGAGACATTGTTAGTCTCACTCCCTGTCTGTCTGTCTTGTCCGTGTCTCTTCCAGGGTGAGGTTGGTGGAGCGAGGTGCCCCCCAGAGTCTTTCACTCATGGAGTCAGGCACTGTAAGTATCCCCGGGGTTTCTGACAGTATCACTGTTGATCAGGGTAGCTAAGTGGTCAGGTTACACACGCTGTCCTGTCATCATGTTCAGTCATGGAGCTGCTGTACTGAAGAACCAGTGAACTTGTTCAAAAACGTTGTTGAGATTGATGAAACTGTGGAGTTGTCTGTTAACCCTAACCCAAACCTCATGTCTACAGATTCTTCCAGGGGTGAGGGTGATCATCGTGAACCCGGAGACCAGGGGACCGCTGGGGGATTCCCATCTTGGAGAGGTGAGTTGGCAGACAGACACTAGAGTTGAAGGCATGGCAGCGTTGAGGAATGGCTGAAAAGGGTGTTATCGCACAGAGTTATTGCACAGAGGATTCCACTCAGTTTCTTGTCCTTTTTTAAACAAATCCACTATCCGTTCAAATCCCATCCCCCATTTCCTTGCCTTTTACTTAGCTTTCTTTTTTCTACCTCCTTTGCATATTTCCCTCACCCTCTCTCTGTTTAGATCTGGGTTCAGAGTCCCCACAGTTCCAGTGGCTACTATACCATCTATGGAGAGGAGAGCTTGCAGGCGGACCACTTCAACACGCGGCTGAGCTTCGGGGAGCCCCACACCCTGTGGGCCAGGACGGGATACCTGGGCTTTGTCAAGAGGACCGAGCTACTGGGGTCCACCGGAGGTTAAGGACCCTTCTAATGTAACCATCCTAGCATTGAGCATGTTATGGACTCTGCCAAGTCAGATGTCTTTCTTGGGATTGTGGCGATTCTCACCCTGGGCGTCGGTTGCTACACTAAACCAATCTGAGAAGTTCCATTTAGTCATGCAAGGATTGTTTTAGTCAGTTGATTGATCATTCAGTTATGCAGATGAAAGGATTATAGTGCTTTCCAACTGGAACCATCTTTTTTTCCCCCCCTTCTTAGATCGGCATGACGCCCTGTTTGTGGTTGGCCAGTTGGATGAGACGTTGGAGCTCAGGGGGCTTCGCTACCACCCCATCGACATCGAGACCTCTGTGTCCCGGGCACACCGCAGCATCGCTGAGAGGTACGATACACACCGGTCTATTCTGTTGTCTGCTCAGGCACACACAGTAAATGCACGCTGACGGGTGTTGTCACACACAGTGCCTACGTGCTTCACTGAGTGTGTATACTGTGTATATACACACAGCAGAATCACTGATATGTAAGATGGGTGCACACATACATGCATGTGCACAGCGTGCAGCACTATGAATATAGACACATGTATAGCTGCTGTCTCTGGGTGGCACCAATGCACCAATAGCACACACAGTTCAAATTGAATGAATGGGCTGAATGTGATTGTTGTGGCTGTCTCTTGTCTGAGTACGAGTTACACCGATTGGATTATGCACACAGATGAAAGTTAGGATCCCGAAGCTGTAACTCGCACTGTTTTGAAACTGTCTGTTGTACCTGATGTGTGAAAGTTGGCCGTCTCTCTTGTCTCCCAGAGCTGTGTTTGACGGTGACATATATTTTTGCTTTAAACCCACAATACCATGCTCCAAGCCAGTGGTTCTCAAAGTGGGCGTCACAACCCCCCTCAAGGAGGATTTGGGGGGTCACGAGTGTGAATACATATTTTTCATACATACATACACTACGGTTCAAAAGTTTGGGGTCACTTAGAAATGTCCTTATTTTTGAAAGAAAAGCACATCTTTGTTGATTCAAATAACATAAAATTGATCAGAAATACAGTGTAGACATTGTTAATGTTGAAAATGACAATTGCAGCTAGAAACGGCAGATATTTTATGGAACTAGTTGAGTATCTGGAGCATCAACATTTGTGGGTTTGATTACAGGCTCAAAATGGGCAGAGACAAAGCACTTTCTTCTGAAACTTGTCTGTCTATTCTTGTTCTGAGAAATGAAGGTATGCAAGAAATTGTCAAGAAACTGAAGATCTCGTACAACGCTGTGTACTACCTTCCCTGAACAGCGCAAACTGGCTCTAACCAGAATAGAAAGAGGAGTGTGAGGCCCCGGTGCACAACTGAGCAAGAGGACAGATACTCAACTAGTCTAAAGAAGGCCAGTTTTATTGCTTTAATCAGAACAACAGCATTCAGCTGTGCTAACATAATTGCAAAAGGGTTTTCTAATGATCAATTAGCCTTCTAAAATTATACATTTGGATTAGCTAACACAACATGCCATTGGAACACAGGAGTGATGGTTGCTGATAATGAGCGTCTTCCATTAAAAGTCAGCTGTTTCCTGCTACAATAGTCATTTACAACATTAAAAATATCTACACTGTATTTCTGTTCAATTTGATGTTATTTTAATGTACATAAAATGTGCTTTTCTTTCAAAAACAAGGACATTTCTAAGTGACCCCAAACTTTTGAATGGTAGTATATGTTAATAGGATACATATAGCCTACCATTTGTATTTTATCTACCTTTGCCTGTATGATCTGGCTTCTAATATATGCTTATGTTATTGTACTAAATGATTGTCTCAAACATCTCATCTGTGCTTCAGAACCAAAAAGTTGCTCATATTAATTGTTGACCAATGATAGACATCAGCATTGGTGTGTACATTGGTGTAAAGTACTAAAGTAAAAATACGTGAAAGTACTACTTTTAAGTCGTTTTTTGGGGTACCTTTACTATTTATATTTTGGGCAACTTTTACTTCACTACATTCCTAAATAAAATAATGTACTTTTTACTCCATACATTTTCCCTGACACTCATTACATTTTGAATGGCTAGCAGGACAGGAAAATTGCCAAATTCATGCACTGGTCATCCCTATTGCTTCTGATCTGGCGGACTCACTAAACACAAATGCTTTGTTTGTAAGTTCTGTCTGAGTGTTGAAGTGTGCTCCAGGCTATCCGGTAATAAAAATACAAATGGTGCTGTCTGGGTCGCTTAATATAAGGAATTTGAAATTATTTATACTTTTACTTTCAATGCTTAAGTATATTTTACTTTTAATACTTAAATATATTTAAATCCAAATACTTTTAGACTTACTCAAGTAGGATTTTACTGGGTGACTTTCACTTTTGCTTGAGTCATTTTATGTTTATTAAGCCATCTTTACTTTTACTCAAGTATGACAATTGGGTACTTTTTCCACCACTGGTCGTGCAAATGCGGGTTTATATCCAGATTAGTTTACTTAATTTTCATTGCCAGACAAAAACATAGTAGACCTACATTGATATTATCCATATAAAACACAGTTTAGAATTCTACAACGGGGGCATCTTTGCCAGAGCAGTAATAGGCTACCTGATTTTCATTGAGAATTTTCATGTTTCAGATAGGCCTAGTTTTGGGTGGCTACTGGCTATATGTCTAAAGATAGCTGTGCCATCGCACTGCCTTCAATATTATGGGATGAAGATTTAACATATTCTAGCAAGTTTTATTACGGTACTGACTATCCTACCAATCCTCGACTTCAGTGATGTAATTTAAAAATAGCCTCCAACACACTGCTCAGCAAACTGGATGCAGTCTATCACAGTGCCATCCGGTGAACTACTGCAGGTCGTGGGTCAAAAGGTTTGAGAACCACTGCTCTAACCCACTGAGCCATTGGAACCACAGTTGAACGTTAAACTTAAATAGTGACTGACTACTTGTGCATGTCTGTCTCTCTGTCTGTCTCCCAGTGCTGTGTTCACATGGACCAACCTCCTGGTGGTAGTGGCTGAGCTGGCCGGGTCGGAGCAGGAGGCCCTGGACTTGGTGCCTCTGGTGACCAATGTAGTTCTGGAGGAGCACCACCTGATCGTGGGCGTGGTGGTCGTCGTGGACCCGGGCGTCATCCCCATCAACTCCCGGGGAGAGAAGCAGAGGATGCACCTCCGGGACTCGTTCCTGGCCGACCAGCTGGACCCCATCTACGTGGCCTATAACATGTGAGATGTGAGGAGGAGGGCCAAGCCCCAGACACACTGGGGTGAAGGCTGACCATGGGGGTCCACTGGGGTGAAGGCTGACTATGAGGGTCCACTGGGGTGAAGGCTGGCTATGCGGGTCCACTGGAGTGAAGGCTGACTATGGGGGTCCACTGGGGTGAAGGCTGACTATGGGGGTCCACTGGGGTGAAGGCTGACTATGGGGGTCCACTGGGGTGAAGGCTGGCTATGCGGGTCCACTGGAGTGAAGGCTGACTATGGGGGTCCACTGGAGTGAAGGCTGACTATGGGGGTCCACTGGGGTGAAGGCTGACTATGGGGGTCCACTGGGGTGAAGGCTGGCTATGGGGGTCCACTGGGGTGAAGGCTGACTATGGGGGTCCACTGGGGTGAAGGCTGACTATGGGGGTCCACTGGGGTGAAGGCTGACTATGGGGGTCCACTGGGGTGAAGGCTGACTATGGGGGTCCACTGGGGTGGCTGGCTATGCGGGTCCACTGGAGTGAAGGCTGGATATGGGGGTCCACTGGGGTGGCTGGCTATGGGGGTCCACTGGAGTGAAGGCTGGATATGGGGGTCCACTGGGGTGGCTGGCTATGGGGGTCCACTGGAGTGAAGGCTGGATATGGGGGTCCACTGGGGTGGAGGCGAGGGTGTGTAGAGGCTCTAAGAATGAGTTGGACAGAGAGAGAGGCGGGGGTGTGGGATAGACTGCTCCTCCTGAGAACGGACCTCTCACATTCACTCATCTGTCAGTGGGACAGCGTGGCAGAACAGGAGTGGCGATGGTGAATGGGCTTGGACTTAGTTTAGCCACCCTGTTACAGTGTCTTCTGCCTAAGTGCGTGCTCTCGCCAGAGTCTACTATGTTTATCGAGTTTTTCGGTGGGAGTGAAGCTACAGCATGTCCGTTTGCATGAGGTTGAGCTGCTTCTTACTGGTGCTTATCCAACCACTCCCCACCTCTCTCTGACAGAGGAGGAATAGGATTGGTTACTTCTTTTTGATTGATATTTAGGTCCACCTGTCAAGGAGACGTTTGCCAATCTTGGCCATCCACTGTCTCTCCCCTCTTCTCTCCCGACTGCTCCGATCAATGATTTTATCCCCAGAAATAATGATTTTTGTGCATCTTGTTTTACAGAGGAAGACAAAAACTGTAGAGATTTGTTTATCGTCTCAATCCATTCCATGGTTTGTTTTTAGTTCAGCCTGTACCTTGCTCTCTCCTTTCTCCTGAGGGATCCACAGTCCGTCATGTTTGTCAGGATGGGACTGTGGAGCCAATGAGACGAGCTGGAAGCCCCCCCCCCCCCATGCACTTTAACCTTTCCTTGTCCTTCCATAATCTGTCCTGTCTCTCCTAGCCTGGTCTCAGATCTGTTTGTGCTGTCTTGCCAACTCCTCATGTGACAATGACTGTGCAAACAGATCTGAGACCAGGCTTGGTGTGTGTCCCAAATGGCACCCTATTCCCTATATAGTGCATATATGTCTCCTGGGTAGTCGATGTGAAACTGACTTCCTCTAACCACCATTTTTCATGACACAAATCAGATCAACAACTATTCAAACAATACAATTACCGCCAGCGAGTACAGCTCACTTCAGGCCAATGGATGCCTGCACCTCTATAGCTGCACTTACATTCCGAGCTGCGATCGATCGGTCATCTAACGTTTCTGTCCCACACATCTCTAGGTTTGTTTTAACGGCTCACTGCTATGTTACAAGCTTTCTGACTTGCTGGAAGAAATCACTTTTAAAACCCACTTTGAATTGGTATGAAACGAAAAAGGATGTGCAACAAACATATCAGCAGCAAACGGAAACAACAAAACGGACAAAGCTGTTTAAGTCCTTGGATGTATGAGCGGGAATGACAGTGATCTTATCGATCATGTAAAGAAAAGGAACTCCTGTTTAACTGTAACGCTATTCAATGGGCTTGCGGTTATATGTCTGTGCAGCCACAAGACAAGGTAAACTAGTGTAGATATTTACCTTTAAACATCTGTATTCACTATAGTGCACCATACATTAATGAATTGTAAATAATCATTATTTAAATATCAAGCAAACACAATACCGGTAATATGGAACAATAAGATTGACTTCTGATTATCTTATTGGCTGATATCACGGCGGCTCCTATACCGAGTCACTATATCTTACCTTGAATAAGTATCAGTCAGTCAGTCGACTGCTTAGCCTCAGTCACAGGCTATCAACAAGCGAAGCCTGGCGTCCAAGGCTAGTCAATTGCTAAGCTTGTTTCTTCGTTCTGTACTGTCCATTGAGCCACAAAGGGCATCTTCAACTCTGACTAACTTCACGAGGCTACATCGGGGTTATCAGGAGACTGCTGCCCTGTGCCTTTCTGTTGTGTTAACATGAAACGTAAGATCTTCATAGATCAACGACTTGGTGTATTACCAAAACAGTTTGCAGTGGGTATAAGATGAGAACAAATTCTTGCCTTATAAAACCTGTGGAACTTTTAACATTTCTGTTTTGATTTGTCAAAGGCTTTCATTTTATTGCTGTGCTTGTGATGAATAGAAAAGGGATTGCAGAGGGTAAGGTTGAGATGTTGACTGTATAGCATAGTGTATATTTTAGAGGTCAAAAACTGTATAACTGGTGTTACTGTGTACATTGACATGATGAACTTATTCTTTACGTTGATAAAACTTGACTGGTCTTTCATACTTGACAGCCAATTTCTGCATTACTGACATAAAAATAGGCTAAGTAACAAATTGCAAAATTTAAAAAAAAGTATCTTATGGTTTGGCAGGTGGTAACGATTTGCACTTTCCCATATCATTACTGTGTGTGTGTGTGTGTGTGTGTGTGTGTGTGTGTGTGTGTGATCGTATGGTTTAAATGGTGACATTGTTTGTCTTTTCCTTGTGCAAAAAAAGTTTCATTGCCCTTTTTAATTAAATGAACATCAAAATATTGAACAATATTTTAGTTCCAGATTGGCTTTTTTTTATGTCAAATTCACTGTACTACAGTTTTTATCAGTTGATAAACCACTTCTTTTTTTTTTATCCAAATGAGACATTATTGATTTAAATGTAATTCTAATGGTTTTTCATGCAAGTTCTGTTCTCTTTCTCATGAACTCTTCTTTCAACGACCCTACATTAACAGCACAACTCTGTTGCAAAACAAAAGCCTTGTTTGATTTGGAAGTAGTTTAGACTACTTGAATGACAGACAAACATTGTAATTTATAAGTCAATCTCTTGAGTGAAGTTGAAATTGAATGGTTCATAAATAAATGTATTGAACTTGGACTATTCTGTGGTATTTGGATTTTTTTGCAAGTTGCTTCTGTATAATTACACCGTCGCATGTTTTAAACATCTTATCTTACAGTGGTGTGACCATAGAACTAGAATGAGTTTTACTAGTCAAATTGCCACGGTGAGAAGTTCCAAGCCCGTTCTACTCATTTTATTTCTGTGTGGGACAACATGTTGCCCTGCCATGTATTCAACACACATTGGTGTGTTCCAAAACTGGAAGTGGCGAATAGTCAAAAAAAAAACTAAAAAAACCTGCCCATGGATAAACCATCAGAACTGCAGACATTTCCTTTTTTTTTTTTAATGTTTTACACTGTACCAATTGTAGTAAAATGTAAAACAATGAAGGATGTTATAATCTTTTAGTCAGTATTGAAAGCACAAAATGTACTGTAATTTTGTAGTGATAAAAAAAAAGATCTTTCAGATACATGTTTCTTTGTTAACTTCGAGGCTTGAGGTCTGTTCACGACGCATAAACGCTATGCATCAGTAGTGCAACTCAGAAAAGAGGCATAATTATGGCCTATTTAACCAACGTTTTGTGAAGTTGTTAATCGGGATCATTTGTTTTCTATTTGGTTTAGCAAAATAAAACAATAAAAATAGGCTTTTGTCAGCACTCCTCTGGGCCCTGTTTCCCAAAAGCATCCTGCTATGTTCATCATTAGAACCATAGGATGGAAACAGTAACGATGAACTTAGCCTTAAGATGCCTTTGTGAAACCGGGCCCTGCTCTGTGATCTGTAAAGCCACTAGTCTATTTTCAGTTGCTTGTCTCTGCCCACCTGGTGTCTGATTGGTGTGATCACCTGTCAGTAACTTCATTTTTAACATCAACAGCCCATTGGCTGAATACCCAATAGTGTTGAATTGAGATGCTGTGGCAAAGACGAGTGGAAAGACAACTGTAAAAAGAGACTACAAAGCCACAGTGCAGCACCACATTATTACAGAGAGAAGTTACATCTCTCCACCAGGGGTCAGCCAACCCTCTTTCTCAGCTGAATTTTCTAGTCGTTTCTAGATGTCGACAGTGGTTGCTCCATTTCCTGGCTTATCTTCATACCAAATGTAACTTGTCTGAATATACAGCATCAGTCAAGACACACCTACTCATTCAAGGGTTTTTCTTTATTCGTACTATTTTCTACATTGTAGAATAATTATGAAATAACACATGGAATCATGTAGTAACCAAAAAAAGTGTTAAACAAATCAAAATAAATTTGAGATTCTTCAAAGTAGCCACCCTTTTCCTGACAGTTTTGTACACTCTTGGCATTCTCTCAACCAGCTTCACCTGGAATGCTTTTCCAACAGTCTTGAAAGAGTTCACACACATCCTGAGCACGTGTTGGCTTCTTTCACAACACTCTGCTGTCCAACTCATCCCAAACCATTTTCCACTAGTCTAATGTCCATTGCTCATGTTTCTTGGCCCAAGCAAGTCTCTTCTTCCTATTGGTGCCCTTTAATAGTGGTTTCTTTGCAGTAATTTGACCATGAAGGCCTGATACATGCAGTCTCCTCTGAACAGTTGATGTTGAGATGTGTCTGTTACTTGAACTCTGAAGCATTTATTTGGGCTGCAATTTCTGAGGCTGGTAACTTTAATGAAATTATTCTCTGCAGCAGATGTTACTCTGGGTTTCCTTTCCTGTGGTGATCCTCATGAGAGACAGTTTCATCATAGTGCTTGATGGTTTTTGTGACTGCACTTGAAGAAACGTTCAAAGTTCTTGAAATGTTCCTGATTGGCTGACCTTCATGTCTTAAAGTAATGATGGACTGTCTTTTCTCTTTGCTTGTTTCAGCTGTTTTTGCCATAATATGGACTTGGTCTTTTACCAAATAGGGCTATCTTCTGTATACCACCCTTACCTTGTCACAACACAACTGATTGATTGGCTCAAACGCATTAAGAAGGAAAGAAATTCCACAAGTGTGCCTTGTTAAAAGTTCATCTTTTAATTGAAATGCATTCCAGGTGACTACCTAATGAAGCCGGTTGAGAGAATGCCAAGAGTGTGCAAAGCTGTCATGGCAAAGGGTGGCTACTTTGAAGAATCTCAAATAAAAAATATATTTTGATTTGTTTAACACTTTTTGGGTTACTACATGATTCCATGTGTTATTTCATAGTTTTGATGTCTTCCCTATTTTTCTACAATGTAGAAAATAGTAAAAAAAAAAAATAAAGAAAAGCCCTTGAATGAGTAGGTGTGTCCCAACATTTGACTGGTACTGGTATGTCTAACCATTTGAGGCAGTAGGCTATGTGGCGAGCTATACTTTGACGATGCAAAGCAGTGTAGTGTTTTCGTATTTACCATTGGGCCCTGTTCTTTAACATTTGGATTAATCTGGGATGCACATTTGATCCACAAAGGTGTTGAATACAAGGGGGTTTTCATGTTCATAAGTGCAACGTTGTATCACAGTGTGATGGGATTAAACCTTTTATGACTGACTATTCTCTAAATTTGTAATGCCTGTGTGTTAGCGTCATTGTTGATTGCATCCATAGTCCCAACTTTGACTATCAGGTAGGTCGAAAGACTGCAACAAAAAGCGCAAATGAAAAGTTACATTTTGGAAAGAGTCATAACTAAAGTAGCTAAATGGTAGACATTCAATATATGATGACGTGTGTATATATACCAATGCTTGCGGTGTATGATCACATACGGCAACTGTCAGTATTCAGTCCTGGCTGATGATGATGGCTCCTCCACAGTGATGCTGGAAAGGATCTGCTGTGGTCGGTCAGTTCATGATAGAGACTTGCCATGGCCAAATAATAGGGTCAACTGTGGTGCTTTCAAGACAACTGGGAACTCTGGGGGGAAAAACTTGGTCAAAACACAATGTCAGTGACCTTCAGATCAGAACGTCGTAGCTCTAGAAAGACAAGTGTTTCCGACTTGGTATTCCAGAGTTCCCAGTTGTCTTGAACACACTGAAGTCGGAGACTTCCCAGTTTTAAACAAGGCATTGGAGTGCCACTAACAAACCGACCACCACCATAATCACCATGGTCAGGTGGCATCATCGTTGATGGTGTCTGGTCTCGTTCCACAATTTACTAAAAAGGAAGACCAGAACCATAATGCTGAGTTTGTGCTTCAGCTTAATGGCAGACAACCCCTCCATTTGATTTGGAAGGACTATAAAAGGGATGGGGGTGGGGGCCACAAACAATCAACTCCTCACGAGGGCTCGCAGGTCTGCATACCCACATCTACAGTTGAGTCGGAAGTTTACATACACCTTAGCCAAATACATTTAAACTCAACTCTTAGGTCAGTTAGGATCACCACTTTATTTTCAGAATGTGAAATGTCAGAATAATATATTTATTTCAGCTTTTATTTCTTTCATCACATTCCCAGTGGGTCAGAAGTTACATACACTCAATTAGTATTTGGTAGCATTACATTTAAATTCTTTAACTTGGGTCAAATGTTTCGGATAGCCTTCCACAAGCTTCCCACAATAAGTTGGGTGAATTTTGGCCCATTCCTCCTGACAGAGCTGGTGTAATTGAGTAAGGTTTGTAGGCCTTCTTGCTCGCACACAATTCTTCAGTTCTGCCCACAAATTTTCTACAGGATTGAGGTCAGGGCTTTGTGATGGCCACTCCAAAACCTTGACTTAGTAGTCCTTAAGCCATTGTTCCACAACTTTGGAAGTGTGCTTGTGGTCATTGTCCATTTGGAAGACCCATTTGGAACCAAGCTTTAACTTCCTGACTGATGTCTTGAGATGTTGCTTCCAATATATCCACATAATTTTCCATCCTCCTGATGCCATCTATTTTGTGAAGTGCACCAGTCCCTCCTGCAGCAAAGCACCCCCACAACATGATGCTGCCACCCCCGTGCTTCACGGTTGGGATGGTGTTCTTTGGCTTGAAAGCCTCCCCCTTTTTCTTCCAAACATAACAATGGTCATTATGGCCAAACAGTTCTATTTTTGTTTCATCAGACCAGTGGACATTTCTCCAAGAAGTACAATCATTGTCCCCATGTGCAGTTGCAAACCATAGTCTGGCTTTTTTTTCTGCCGGTTTTGGAGCAGTGGCTTCTTCCTTGCTGAGCGGCCTTTCAGGTTATGTCAATATAGGACTTGTTTTACTGTGGATATAGATACTTTTGTACCCGTTTCCTCCAGCATCTACACAAGGTCCTTTGTTGTTGTTCTGGGATTGACTTGCACTGTACGCAACCAAGGTACGTTCATCTCTAGGAGACAGATCGCGTCTCCTTCCTGAGCGGTATGACGGCTGCGTGGTCACATGGTGTTTATACGTGCATACTATTGTGTGTACAGATGAACGTGGTACCTTCAGGAGTTTGTAAATTGATCCCAAGGATGAACCAGGCTTGTGGAGGTCTACAATTATTTTTCTGGCTGATTTCTTTTGATTTTCCCATGATGTCAAGCAAAGAGGCACTGAGGCCTTGAAATACATCCACAGGTACACCTCCAATTGACTCAAATGATGCCAATTCGCCTATCAGAAGCTTCTAAAGCCATGACATAATTTTCTGGAATTTTCCAAGCTGTTTAAAGGCACAGTCAACTTAGTGTATGTAAACTTCTGACCCACTGGAATTGTGACTGAATTATAAGTGAAATAATCTGTCTGTAAACAATTGTTGAAAATATTACTTGTGTCATGCACAAAGTAGATGTCCTAACCGACTTGACAAAACTATAGTTTGTTAACAAGAAATTTGGGGAGTGGTTGAAAAACTAGTTTTAATGACTCCAACATAAGTCTATGTAAACTTCCAACTTCAACTGTATGTTGTAGTGTTAAAGCAAGTATGTTGCAATTCTACACATTTGCCATGGGGCAGAGAGGAAAATTAGCTGTTTTCATTTCTTTCAATTCTACACATTTTGCCATAGAGTGGAGAGGGTTTGCAGTTTTTAATATGATATCTGAGTAAAATCGATCAGGATAACAAGTTTAGATAGCTGGCCACTAAACCAACTTGGCGATCTAAAAAATGTTAGATGACATGGCTAATTGACTGACTGATAACAGTGACTGACATAAAAAGAGAATAACTGCTGATGCACAAGCAAATTTTGTATTATACTATTCTCACTCGAAACAGTAAGTTGAGACCCTGACCCGAGTTCCAAACAACAACAAAAAATATAGTGGCAAGAAAAAGTATGTGAACCCTTTGGAATTACCTGGATTTCTGCAAAAATTGGTCACAACAATAGACAAACATAGTGTGCTTAAACTAATAACACACAAATTATTGTATTCAATATAGACAAAAAAATACATTTTAAACATTCACAGTGTAGATTCTAAAAAAGTATGTGAACCCCTAGGCTAAGGACTTCTCCAAAAGCAAATTGGAATCAGGAGTCAGCTAACCTGGTGTGCAATCAATGAGACGAGATTGGATATATTGGAGCTGCCTTGCCATATAAAAAACACTAACAAAATTTGAGTTTGCTATTCACAAGAAGCATTGCCTGATTGTGAACCATGCCTCGAACGAAAGAGATCTCAGAAGACCTAAGATTAAGAATTGTTGACTTACTTTTGTAATCCTTTCAAGCTTTTATGTATCTCTAAAAGCCTTGATGTTCATCAGTCTACAGTAAGACAATTTGTCTATAACTGGAGAAAGTTCAGCACTGTTGCTACTCTCCCTATGAGTGGCCGTCCTGCGAAGATGACTGCAAGAGCACAGCACAGAATGCTCAATGAGGTTAAGAAGAATCCTAGAGTGTCAGCTAAAGACTTACGGAAATCTCTGGAACAAGCTAACATCTCCGTTGATGAGTCTATGATACGTAAAACACCAAATAAGAATGGTGTTCATGGGAGGACACTATGGAAGAAGCCACTGCTGTCCAAAAGAAACATTGCTGCACGTCTGAAGTTTGCAAAAGTGCACCTGGATGTTCCACAGCACTACTCTCAAAATATTCTGTGGACAGATGAAACTACAGTTGAGTTGTTTGGAATAAGTTTGGAACACTGTGTGGTGGAGAGAAAAAAAAGGTGCAGCACACCAACATCAAAACCTCATCCCAACTGTAAAGTATGGTGGAGGGAGCATCATGGTTTGGGGCTGCTTTGCTGCCTCAGGGTCTGGACAGCTTGCAATCATCAACGGAAAAATGAATTCCCAAGTTAATCAAGATATTTTGCAGGAGAATGTTAGGCTTTCTGTCTGCCGATTGCAGCTCAACAGAAGTTAGATGATGCAACAGGACAACAAGATAGGAAATCAACAACAGAATGGCTTGAACAGAAGAAAATACACATTCTGGAGTGGCCCAGTCAGAGTTCTGACCTCAACCCGATTGAGATGCTGTGGCATGACCTCAAGAGAGTAGTTCACGCAAGGCATCCCAAGAATAATGCTGAACATAATGCTGAACTGAAACAGGTTTGTAAAGAGGAATGGTCCAAAATTCCTCCTGACCATTGTGCAGGTCTGATCAGCAACTACAGAAAACGTTTGATTGAGGGTATTGCTGCCAAAAGAAGGTCAACCAGTTATTAAATCCAATGGTTCACATACTTTTCCCTCCCTGCACTGTGAATGTTTACACGGTGTGTTCAATAAAGACATGAAAACGTATAATTGTTATTCGTTTAAGCAGACTGTGTTTGTCTATTGTTGTGACCTGGATGAAGATCAGATCAGATTAGTTTTTTTGACCAATTCGTGCAGAAATCCAGGTATTTCCAAAGGGTTCACATACTTTTTCTTGCTACTGTGTATATATAAGCCTATATATTTTGTAGAAATTGATCCAAGGGCCTTCTCGTGGGCCACCAATCCAAGGGCATTCTCACGGGCCACCAGTTGCCCATCCCTGGCCTACATAAAGCTGATTGAGATGTGGCTGCTGGGAAAATGTTACCACACAAATAAAAAAATTGAGCTATGGATGAGGCCTAGCATCCACGATCAGTAGCGGTACGTGGGTAAAATCACTGGGGAAGCCAAGCCAGTAAAGCCATATTACAACCCGTTGTCATATTTACCTTGTTTGCTCTGTAACCCAATCGTTCATATGCCACCATGATATAGGCCTTCAATAAGGCCCTGACAACAAAAAGACGACAGTCACACAGTAGTGGAATAAATTCAACTATACATTTGCTTCATCACAAAGCCGGAGAGCAGCATCTGTCCAATGAAGTCCACAAAGCAAATATTGCACGTAACAAGCAGTTACATGACCTGCAGCATAGTGAAGCAAGTTTATGTTTTTGTCATTTTACAAAAAAAAACGAGCTACTGATTTAGAACCACGTAGTTACGGCAAATCAGCACAAAGACAACAGGAGCACTACCTCTGCTATTCCAGGACCATTTGAACATAAACATTATCAAATCAACAATGCTATATATGCTTAGTTTAATACACTGAAAACAAGCATAAAGATACAAAAGAAAATGTAATTCAATCAATGTAGCTTAATATCATGTGGCTATCCATGGTACTGATTTGTGTGTGTGTGTGTGTGTGTGTGTGTGTGTGTGTCTGCGCACAAGCAAGCAAGTAAAAAAACTAAAGTTTAGTTGAACCTAGCTAAAAATGCTTGCTAGCCTAACTTCCTCCCATGGGCAAAAATGAACCAGCTAAATTAGCTAGTGTCGTGACTTGACTTTTAATATTAATCTGAAGACTGTTGTTTATCTAATCAGCCTAAATATATTTAATTGTTACCCGAGTTTAAATTAATCATGTCACAATTAACGAATTAGGATCTGGGGCACCACGAGATCAGTTCTTTAAAGTTACCATCTCTCGTATTAAACTCTAAAGGTTATAAACAGTTAACTTATTACTCATAACCTCGTATCATATCATCATTCTGAACAGTCGTAACCTCTGCATCTGCAAAAATCCGAGCCTTACTTATGATTCAGTACTACACAAATTGGTTTAATTATTTATTTACTAGCTAACTAAATGGTAACACTGGATAAACATACACACTTAATACATTAAAAACAGGTTCCTAGCGGTGTCACGTTCTGACCTTCGTTCCTTTATTTTGTCTTTGTGTTAGTTTGGTCAGGGCGTGAGATGGGGTGGGTAGTATATGTTCTTTTTTCTATGTTGTATTTCTGTGTTTGGCCTGGTATGGTTCTCAATCAGAGGCAGCTGTCGATCGTTGTCTCTGATTGAGAATCATACTTCGGTAGCCTGTTTTCCCCATTTTAGTTGTGGGTGATTATTTTCTGTTTCGTGTTTTTTGTCACCTTACAGGACTGTTCGTTTGTCGTTTTTTCTTTTCTTTCAGTGTTCAGTTGTTTTATTAAAAATATGAACACTTACCACACTGCGCTTTGGTCCTCCTCTCTTTCTCCAGACGACAACCGTTACAAGTGGACTGACAACAATATGGCTGCTTGTTACAAAAGATATGGAGAGAGAGGGACAGACACTTAATGTTGGTACATTTTTGATACTACTCTCACTTATAGCACTCCTATGCTTTACACACCAACCACCACCTGCTTGGAAGAAATCATGAATGTATTTACGTGAAAATGCCTTGGTTTGCTGTGTATCTCTCTGAACCGGGCCGCCTTGGAAAGGGGTTGGGCATTTTCATGGCACGCTTGTAAGGCTGTGATTATCCAAAAGGGGTCCCCACCTGTCTTCTACTGTTCTCCTCTGCAGTCGTCCGGTATCCGGTGACTTGTCGTGTAGTCCTGAACAGAACTACAGAGATGATTTTCCTTCCATTTGCGCCTGAAGCTTCTTTGAAGATAGGCTAGCCAGCTGTGTTGATGGTTCCCAGTGGGGTGATGAGAATACAATGGTTTGAAAAGAGTAGTAGAATGGTCCCACTTAAATTCACTTTTGAAGATACTTTACTTAGGACAGCTAATCAGCCGTACCAGTGATTGTCCGGTAGGTGACTTTATCATCTCTACCTCGTGTTGAGATTGAGTTCAAACTACTTTAAAAGTGAGCTGCAGCTCTATGTCTCTCTGGTCTGATAGGTTAATTCTTAACTCATCATTTTATGCAGTTTGTTCAAAAAGGCAGTTCCGTCAGGCTGACACGCTCTCTGACCTCACTCACGGGCATGACTTGTCACCGTGCAAAGTTATGTAAAACTATCTCTTATGGCTCCAAAATGCATGTCCCTCTCACACTCATCATTTTTCATATTTCATACACAACGCATAGGATGGACACTTCACACAAAGAGTGGGTATATACTATCCAAGTTACAGTATTTCCTTTAGAACATTTTTAATGACATCACAAAAGAACCAAAACGTCATTAGTGTTCTTTGGATCGCCTCTGACCATTCCCCACATCCTAAGTTAGAAATATTGTGCTAGTATTTGCTTTAGAACGTGTTAGAGTTACGTGTTAGAGTTTCGGCAGGGGAAGTCTTCTTAAAACAAAGGCACATTCCTCTGGTGAACATTGGAAAGGGAGATGCTGAATGTTCTGTCTTTGAGGTGTTAACCCCCACCAGTTCCCTCCTCCCCCTCTACAGGTGAGGGGGGGGGGGGTCTGGTTGAAGTTATTTATTACAAAGCTGATCTGACCTATTTGGATCCTCACAGGACAGTCATGACACTAGTTAACGTGAGCCTTCTAGGCTATGTCTAGGCTACATCTAGGCTAACGTTACATATTTAAGTGATAATGCCCGAGAAGCCGGTGTTTGGAGGATATATTGGCACGGGTGTTGTTAGGGCCAAGAAGAGGTCAAGGGCCAGCAAACCGTGCCAATATATCCTCCAAACACCGGAATTGAGGACATTACCACTTTTATACATCGGGTTACCAACATATTCAAATAATGATTGACCTATTTTCATTAAACACGTTAATTTGATTCATTTACTCGTGCTATTTCATCCTACAAGATATAGTCCCAACACAAATCTAGTGTTGCTTCCTAACCCGGCTGGTTGTTCGGTCAATCGATTCGGTTGCCAGAGACGCGACCCAGTCGTTGTCTTTTTGTTCTGTATCTACGGATGCATCCCAGTCGTTCGTTATAAATGTTCCATTGCCATATTGGCTGACAACGTTCTTAACCCTTTCTTGCTAGCTAGCCAACTACGGCTAACTTAGTCACTTCAAACAGTGCAGCCAGAAGAACAACAATGTAGCTTCATTTGCATTTGTTTAAGCTGTTATCTAGTGACATTTATTTAGATACATCCATAACAATTATAATAATAATGATGCAAGATTTCACCTGGCATAGAAAATGTACTCTCTCGTCGGGACACTGTTGTTCAAGAGCTAGCCATCAACACAGATACCTGTTTTCTATTGATAGTGTATACGAAGAACTATCGGTCAAAAGTTTTAGAATACCTACTCATTCAAGAGTTTTTCTTTATTTTTACTATTTTCCACATTGTAGAATAATAGTGAAGACATCAAAACTATGAAATAACATATATTGAATCATGTAGTTACCAAAAAAGCTTTGCACAATCTTGGCATTCTCTCAACCAGCTTCATGAGGTAGTCACCTGGAATGCATTTCAATTAACAGGCGTGCCTTCTTACAAGTTAATGCATTTGACCCAATTAGTGTTGTGAGGGGTATACAGGGGGTATACAGAAGATAGCCCTATTTGCTAAAAGACCAAGTCCATATTATGACAAGAACAGCTCAAATAAGCAAAGAGAAATGACAGTCCATCATTACTTTAAGTCATGAAGGTCAGTCAATACGGAACATTTCAAGAACTTTGAAAGTTTCTTCAAGTGCTGTCGCAAAAACCATCAAGTGCTATGATGAAACTGGCTCTCATGAGGATCACCACAGGAAAGGAAGACCCAGAGTTACCTCTGCTGCAGAGGATAAGTTCATTAGAGTTACCAGCCCCAGAAATTGCAACCCAAATAAATGCTTCACAGAGTTCAAATAACAGACACATCTCAACATCAACTGTTCAGAGGAGACTGTGTGAATCAGGCCTTCATGGTCGAATTGCTGCAAAGAAACCACTACTTAAAGGACACCAATAATAAGAAGAGACTTGCTTGGGCCAAGAAACATAAGCAATGGATTTTTGGTTCCAACCGCCATGTCTTTGTGATACACGGTGTGGGTGAACGGATGATCTCCGCATGTGTATTTCCCAACACAAAGCGTGGAGGAGGAGGTGTTATGGTGTGGGGGTGCTTTGCTGGTGACACTGTCAGTGATGTATTTAGAATTCAAAGCACACTTAACCACCATGGCTTGGGCTTAGTGGGAAAAACCATCAAGGTAGACGAAATCCGGAAGGGTAGCCTTCCAGAGAGACATCAGAGACTGTAACGTTCTTTGTTTCACGGAAACATGGCTCACTCCAGACACGCTATCGGAGTCGGTACAGCCAGCTGGTTTCTTCACGCATCGCGCCGACAGAAACGAGCATCTTTCTGTAAAGAAGAAGGGCGTAGGTGTATGCCTTATGATTAATGAGACGTGGTGTGATCATAACAACATACAGGAACTCAAGTCCTTCTGTTCACATGACATAGAATTCCTCACAATCAAATGTCGACCGCATTATCTACCTAGAGAATCCTCTTTGATTATAATCACAGTCGCATATAACCCCCCTCCCCCAAGCAGACACATCGATGGCCCTAAATGAACTTCATTTGACTATATGTAAACTGGAAACCACATATCCTGAGGCTGCATTTATTGTAGCTGGGGACTTTAACAAGACAAATCTGAAAACAAGGCTCCCTAAGTTCTATCAGCATATCGATTGCGCTAGCAAAACCCTAGTTTTGTTACTCTAACTTCTGCGATGCATATAAGGTCCTCCCCCACCCTCCTTTCGGAAAAGCTGACCACGACTCCATTTTGTTGCTTACAGCCTATAAGACAGAAACTAAAACAGGAAGCTCCCGTGCTCAGGTCTGTTCAACGTTGGTCCGACCAAATCGGATTCCACGCTTCAAGATTGCTTCGATCATGTGGACTGGGATATGTTCTGCATTGCGGCGAACAACAATATTGATGAATACGCTGATTCGGTGAGCGGGTTTATTAGCAGGTGCATCGGCGATGTCGTACCCACAGCGTCTATTAAAACATTCCCAAACCAGAAACCATGGATTGATGGCAGCATTCGCGTGAAACTGAAAGCACGAAACACTGCTTTTAATCAGGGCAAGGTGACCGGAAACATGACCGAATACAAACAGTGTAGCTATTCTCTCCGCAAGGCAATCAAACAAGCTAAACGTCAGTATAGAGACAAAGTAGAGTCGCAATTTCACGGCTCAGACACAAGAGGTATGTGGCAGGGTCTACAGTCAATCACGGACTATAAAAGGAAAACCAGCCCCGTCGCGGACCAGGATGTCTTGCTCCCAGACAAACTAAACAACTTCTTTGCTCGCTTTGAGGACAATACAGTGCCACTGACACGGCCCGCTACCAAAACCTGTGGACTCTCCTTCACTGCAGCCGACGTGAGAAAAACATTTAAAGGTGTCAACACTCGCAAGGCTGCAGAACCAGACGGCATCCCCAGCCACGTCCTCAGAGCATGCGCAGACCAGCTGGCTGGTGTGTTTAAGGACATTTTCAATCAATCCTTATACCAGTCTGCTGTCCCCACATGCTTCAAGAGGGCCACCATTGTTCCTGTTCCCAAGAAAGCTAAGGTAACTGAGCTAAATGACTACCACTCACTTCCATCATCATGAAGTGCTTTGAGAGACTAGTTAAGGACCATATCACCTCCACCCTACCTGACACCCTAGACCCACTCCAATTTGCTTACCGCCTCAATAGGTTCACAGACGATGCAATTGCAATCACACTGCAACACTGTCCTAACCCATCTGGACAAGAGGAATACCTAGGTGAGAATGCTGTTCATCGACTACAGCTCAGCATTTAACACCCTCCAAACTCGTCATCAACCTCGAGACCCTGGGTCTCGACCCGCCCTGTACAACTGGGTCCTGGACTTCTTGACGGGCCACCCCCAGGTGTTGAGGGTAGATAACAACATCTCCACCCCACTGATCCTCAACACTGGGGCCCCACAAGGGTGCGTTCTCAGCCCTCTCCTGTACTCCCTGTTCACCCACGACTGCGTGGCCATGCACACCTCCAACTCAATCATCAAGTTTGCAGACGACCCTACAGTGGTAGGCTTGATTAACAACAGCTCCAGGACACCTACACCACCCGATGTCACAGGAAGGTTCATCAAGGACAACAACCACCCAAGCCACTGCCTGTCCACCCTGCTATCCTCCAGAAGTCGAGGTCAGTACAGGTGCATCAAAGCAGAGACCGAGAGACTGAAAAACAGCTTCTATCTCAAGGTCATCAGACTGTTAAACAGCCATTACTAACATTGAGGGCCTGCTGCCAACATACTGACTCTACTCCAGCCACTTTTATAATGGTGTAATAAATGTATCACTAGCCACTTTAAACAATGCCACTTCATATAATGTTTATATACCCTACATTACTCATCTCATATGTATATACTGTACTCTATACCATCTACTGCATCTTGCCATCTTGATGTAATGTATCACTAGCCACTTTAAACAATGCCACTTGTATATATTTACATACCCTACATTACTCATCTCATATGTATATACTGTACTCTATATCATCCACTGCATCTTGCCTATGCCATTCTATACCATCACTCATTCATATATTTTTTGATGTACATAGTCTTATTCATTCCTTTACACTTGTGTGTATAAGGAAATTGTTAGGTTAGATTACTCGTTGGTTATTACTGCATTATCGGAACTAGAAGCACAAGCATTTCGCTACACTCGCATTAACATCTGCTAACCATGTGTTTGTGACAAATAACATTTGATTTTTTTAAATTATTTTTTTAACCTTTATAGGCAAGTCAGTTAATTAAGAACAAATTCTTATTTTCAATGACGGCCTAGGAACAGTGGGTTAACTGCCCGTTCAGGGGCAGAATGACAGATTTGTACCTTGTAGGCTCGGGGATTTGAACTTGCAACCTTTTGGTTACTAGTCCAACGCTCTAACTACTAGGCTACCCTGACGCCCCTTTGAAGGCAGGAAGAATCTCAAATATATCTTTATTTGTTGAACACTTTTTTGGTTACTACATGATTCCATATATGTTATTTCATAGTTTATGGATTAATCATGCTAGTCGTCTTGACTACTTTCTTATGTCATTCTCGTTGGCACCAAAAGTTTAAAAAGTGTTGATAGGGAACAGAATGCAGTCGGACCATCAGATAATTGGCATATACATTACTCTTACAGAATTTCCACTTGGGCAATGATATTGGAAATGTAATCAAAGCCTTTTGGATTACTTAAAAAAAAATGTTTTTATTAAACTAGGACAAGAACTTATAGCTGACTTTTTCCAACAAAACATAGGTACAGCAGATCCATTTATTATACGAGACACTTTTAAATGTGCTTTTAAGAGGCCACGAAAATCTATACTCATATTTAAAACAAAATCAATTTCGGTCAATTGAGTTCATAATAGAGGGACTGACAGTACAGATAGATAGCAATGAAAACTGTACCATAGAGGCACAAGAATAAGCAAGAGGAAAAACAAAAAGAACTGGAGGAACTTATTCAAGAAAGATCAGGTGTAATATATTGTAAAAAATAAAGTGAACTGGATGGAATATGGGGGATAAATGCACCAAATTATTTTTGAACCGTCAACATAGAAATGCTAGTCACCCATCATTCACCAAACTATCTTTTGAAAGAGGAAGCAAAGTACTTTCAGCATATGTTTTCGTTTCAGTCTTCTCCATCTCCACTAAACCGTAGTTAATTGTACAGACGTTTTTTCTATGAATAATTAACAGCTGTACAGACTCATGTGGAGGCCAAATTACAGAGGAGAAACTTCTTGATGAAATTAAAGCCTTTTAAATAAGGGGAAAACTCCAGGGCTGGATGGCATACCAGTTAAGGTACATCAAACCTTTTTGGATGTACTCATAGGACCGTTATTAGCATGTTTTAACCACTCCTAAAAAAAGTGTCATACTCAACAAAAAGGTCTGATTTCACAATTACTGAAACAATATATAGATCCAGTCCATTCAATAAATTGGAGGCCCCTTACACTTCGGTGTTGTGATGCAAAAATTCTAGCAAAATACCAAGCGCAGAAAATTAAAAACGCATTGTCAGATATTATTCAGCCTAATCAGATAGTTTTTTTTTTTTACATGGACGATACATTGGAAATAATATAAGACAAGTACTGGGAACAGTAGAACAGTATGAAAAATCTGGGATACCAGGTCTGGTATTCATAACTGACTGAAAAGTCTGGAGTGAAGGTTCACCTTCCAACAGGACAACGACCCTAAGCACACATCCAAGACAACGCAGGAGAGGCTTCAGGACAAGTCTCTGAATGTCCTTGAGTGGCCCAGGCAGAGCCCAGACTTTAACCCAATCGAACATCTCTGGAGAGACCTGAAAATGCTGTGCAGCAACGCTCTCCATCCAACCTGACAGAGCTTGAGAGAATCTGCAGGGAAGAATGGAAGAAACTCTCCAAATCCAGATGTGCCACGCTTGTAGCGTCATACCCAAGAAGACTCTAGGCTGTAATCGCTGCCAAAGGTGCTTCGACAAAGTACTGAGTAAAGGGTCTGAATACTTATGTAAATGTAATTGCCGGCTGTCCTGCCTTGACTTGCCTTTTGCCTGCCCCTTGTACTATAATGAACTCTGAGACTCGTACTATCCGCCTCCTGTGTCTGCATCTGGGTCTTAGCCCGAGCCTTGATAATTATAGCATTTCTCCTTTGCCAAAATAATCCATGCACCTGACAGGTATGGCATATCAAGAAGCAGATTAAAAATCATGATCATCACACCGGTGCACCTTGTGCTGGGGAAAAGAAAAGGGCACTCTAAAATCTGCAGTTTTGTTACACAACACAATGCAACAGACGTTTCAAGACTGCAGGAATGTCCACCATAGCTGTTGCCAGAGAATTTAATGTTCATTTTTCTACCATAAGCCTGCCTCCAACTTTGTTTTAAAGAATTTGACAGTACGTCCAACTGGCCTCACAACCGGCAGACCACATGTAACCACGCCAGCCCAGGACCTCCACATCCGGCTTCTTCACCTAAGGATCGTCTGAGACCAGCCACCCGGGCAGCTGATGAAACTGAGGAGTATTTCTATTTGTAATAAAGCCCTTTTGTGGGGAAAAACTCATTCGGATTGGCTGATGACTGATGACTGATTTCCTTATATGAACTTCAACTCAGTAAAATCTTTGTAATTGTTGCATATTGCATTTATATTTTTATTCAGTATCCTGCGACCAAAAAAAAGCTACATATAGACAGTACCAAAACAAATGATCTAATGAGTCTGTCTCTTCGTGACCTAAATCTGCAGGGGTGGGATTGTTGTATCCCCTATACAGTGCAATAGGAAAGTATTCAGACCTCTTGACTTTTTCCACATTTTGTTACATTACAGCCTTATTCTAAAATGGATTAAAATGTGTTTTTTTCCCTCATTAATTTACACACAGTACCCCATAATGACAAAGCAAATACAGGTTTCTAAAATGTTTTGCTAAATTATATAAAGTATATATATCACATTTACGTAAGTATTCAGACCCGTTACTCAGTACTTTGTTGAAGCACCTTTGGCAGCGATTACAGCCTTGAGTCTTCTTGGGTATGACGCCACAACTTGACACACCTGTATGCCAAGGTGTGCCAAGTCTGAGGTCCTGAGAGCTCTGGAGCAGGTTTTCATCAAGGATCTTTCTGTGCTTTGCTCCGTTCATCTTTTCCTCAATCCTGACTAGTCTCCCAGTCCATGCGCGGAAAAACATCCGCACAGCATGATGCTGCCACCACCATGCTTCACTGTAGGAATGGTGCTAGGTTTCCTCCAGACATGACGCTTGGCATTTAGGCCAAAGAATTCAATCTTGGTTTCATCAGTGCAGAGAATCATGTTTCTCATGGTCTGAGAGTCCTGTAGGTTCCTTTTGTCAATCTCCAAGCAGGCTGTCATGTGCCTTTTTGCTGAGGAGTGGATTCCGCCTGGCCACTCTACCATACAGGCCTGATTGGTGGAGTGCTGAACTCTGGAGCTCCCTGACCAAGGCCCTTCTTCCCGATTGCTCAGTTTGGCCGGACGGCCAGCTCTAGGAAGAGTCTTGGTGGTTCCAAACTTCTTTCATTTAAGAATGATGGAGGCCACTGTTTTCTTGGGGACCTTCAATGGTGCAGACATTTTTTGGTACCCTTCCCCAGATCTGTGCCTCGAATCCTGTCTCAGGGGCTCTACGGACAATTCCTTCCACCTCGAGGCTTGGTTTTTGCTCTGACATGCACTGTCAACTGTGGGACCTTATATAGACAAGTGTGTGCCTTTCCAAATCATGTCCAATCAACTGCATTTACCACAGGTGGACTCCAATCAAGTTATAGAAACATCTCAAGGATGATGTTGGAAACAGGATGCACCTGAGCTAAATTTCAAGTCTAATAGCAAACGGTCTGAATACTTATGTAAATAATGTATTTCTGTTTTCTATGTTTTATAAATTTGAAACAAATTCTATAAACCTGTTTTTACTTTTCATTATGAAGTATTGTGTGTACAATTTTTTATTGAATCACTTTTAGAATGAGGCGGTAATGTAACAAAATGCGAACAAAGTCAAGTGGTCTGACTACTTTCCGAAGGCACTGTAATGGAGAACACAACTTTATTCTCATAATGAATTCATGAAGGGAAAAAAGGAATAAATGAACCCCTTTTTATAATGCACCATAAGCAGACATATAACACCTTAGTTATGAGACCGGTATAATGCATGGGGTAAGCAAAGGGAGCGATTATTTCAAAAAAAGTTCAAAATAGCTATGTCCCAAATCGCACCCTAGTTCCCATTTTCTCTGGTCAAAAGGAGTGCACTATAAAGGGAATAGGGTGCCATTTTGGACACACTCACATGATGGCCATCTCACCTGACATGTGTCAACCCCCCCAGTCTCAGAGCCAGCACAGATCATACCATTCCTGATGTAACTGTTGTACCAGTCTATCCGATTACAAGTATTTCTCTCAATCAGCTTCTCCTCAACTTCCTGCAGTATGCCCATCGGCATTTCTAAAGAGAGACCAGACACACATGCTGTATTCATCTACTGCTAAATCCAACACTCAGCACTGTTGTGCCCTTGAGCAAGGCTCTTATAGTCTGGTCCCAGATCTGTTTGTGCTATCATGTCAACTCCTTGTCATGATGGCACAAACAGTTTGGTACCCAGGCTAAGGCTCTTAACCCCTAAACTGCTCTCCACCCAGGGGCACTGAACTGTGCCTGATCCTGTGGTTCTCTCAAATGGGTGTCTTTGTGTTATACGGGGGGTTGAGACCAGCTTCCGATGTAACAGTTTGATTAATAAAGATAATATCGCACTGCATTGTAATTACCTAATAGATCCCACACAAACCTTTGAAATAAGTGCTGCCCCAGCTACTGACAAAACACCGGCTGAGGTTTAAATTGAATTCCTCCATCTCGTCTTCCACTGTACAGACAGGCTGGACAAAGTCAGTGTACTCCAGTGGAGAGCAGAGACGGAGAAGAGGTAGGTCACTGGAGAAGCTGGGGTGGTGAAACTCATGAGTTCGGACCTCTGTAACATAGCGCTGTTAGCACATTGAGTTTTGCCAACATGCGTAGACTGGACATCCTATGGGGTCTAGGTGCAGCAGAAAAGAGAGTTGGGGTGAACAACAAAAATGACTGTATTTAGCAGAAAAGTGATAGCAGATTTTTTACATTGAGCAATGACTAGGAAGAATGGCAGCATGTGTGTGTTGGTAACTAATGTAATTTCAAAGTGTTATAGGATTGTCTTATTTGGCCTAAACAATTAACACAAGAGTAATCTGAAAGCTGTAACCAAGCCTGCATGTATCAGTGGCACTGTCACTTACTTATCTCAAGTAATTATACCTTTATGACTTTTTTGGATTTATCTGCTTTACAGTAATTCCTTTAGCCTATACCAATATATATATATGTGCTCTTGCCAACTACATTGCTGTCGTTGTCCAGCCAAACACATGGCGTGACAATGAGTGACAAGGAGTTGGCATGATAGCGCAATCAGACTGGCATTCAGGCTTGGATTTATCTAATAACAAGATATACTAAATATAGGCTGCCTATTCTTGCAGGCCTGTAAATGACTCACGGAACGACTGTGAAGCAGTGAGCACCCAGAGGTTGTTGAGGATAGTCCCGCCACAGAGGTGCCACGACTTCACCTGCACGCTGGCCTGCCAAGGCCAAGCACCACAGGTGCATCACGCCCTCCAACAACACGTGACCCTCCTGGAGCGTCTGCCAACGGCCGCTGTCAGCATGCGATCATTAACAACACCGAATATTGGACGTTTAAAATGTACATTTATGTTTCAGTTCAAGTTTTGATTTATATTAGAAATGTGGAAGATCTCCCATATGTCAGTTAAATAGAATCAGCGTTCGCGTCATCGCCTCGGAATGTATCGGCAACTTTGAGACACATTCAGGCCACGTTCAAGCATCATTTAGCGCCGGCGTCAAGTGCAAACCCTAGCCTACTCGTTGCGAACAAGTCTACGACTTACTTCCCGGTGCTGAAACTTCAGACAACAATACACGTATATACAGGGCACATATAAAGATTCCAAATGCCCTAAAGTCCATTATTTGAGTGAGGAAATGTAGGCCAGATGGACTAAACTGACCGGTGGATCCAATCGGGGGTTCATTCATTGATTCCTTCATTGATTGTTTCAAAGTGTCGACATTGTGACGTAATACCACGTTTGGTCACTCTTCAATTAGTACTACAGGCAGAGGTCACTTGAGTCAATAACCTACAAAGACTTGTAAACAAACGGGGATAATGTTGATACCCTTGAACAATGTTATAGGTTTATCCTACCATAGCCTACAATCTAATTTCTGATTTTGCATATCCTTATTTGCAACGAATTTTAGGCCCAATTTCAAGTTTCTCATGTAATCATTTTAGTAAAATATTCCTGTAGGTCTATACCAACAACTCATTACTTTGCCCACCATGTAACATGTCAGCCGTGTATCATCCACCAGAAATCTTACAAGACTGTAAAAAGTGGTCCACACCATGTTCACCATGTTCAGCTGATATGGCTTGGCTCATTCAGTTGCCGTGCCTATGTTGAACGTCTTATAGGCTAGTCTTTTTTAACGATTTCACATCTCGTGGAGGTATTTGAGCAAATGTTTAACAATTCACCTGTTTATCATAGGCCTATTTTTAAGCGAAGATGAATGGTGGTGGTGGTCACTGATTTCTTCAGTGAAAGGCACTTGGCGACACTCCCTTACATTTCTGCTGAGAGTCATCAATTATGCAGCCAGGGTAGCTGCAAGTACTGAGAGGGAAGATAGCAGCAACAATATGGCGACAACCGCAGTTTCTCCCGAATCTTTTCGACATCTGCAGTCCAACAACGCCTTTCTGGGTTCCTTGTAACGCTTATAAAGTAGGTGAATTCTTAGCTTTTTCTAAAACGGTTGCATGTTTGGACGAATCGGTTGGTTATAGTCTGTCAATAGCCTTGTAAAAATGTCGCAGAGCCGCTCTCTGACCAGCATTTTTTTTGTTGCTTGAATAGGCTGCCTGCCAGAGCCTAAACCAGATTCCCGTTATATTTAAGCGTAATCGATATATTGCTAATTTCCTTCACAGAGCTAACCATAATATTGTTCAGATAAATAGGAAAAATTATGAGGTGACGATGTCCCCGATTTTGACTGCTTAAAAAACTAAACGATTACATTTTTAAAAAAAAATCTAAATGTATGATTATCAAACGAAAATGAATGATTTCGTGCTTAAATTTGTATTTATTTTCGTGATAGTTATGCCACGCAGCAAATATGGGCCAATGTATGGCGATTAGAACCAGTAGCCTAATTCTCTCCTCCACCATGCATTTAAAAAAAATCATCCATCTATTCTAGCCTATTCTAACATGTAGGGGGGGTGTTGGTACCAAAGCCTTTCAAACGGTGCCGCTATCCTTCACACCTCTTTTTCATCCACCTTTCATCTAAAAAAATATATAATCAAAGCAAGAATCTTATTACCATTGTAATTTCGTTGCATACACATACCCTGGTATCGACCTGGTGGTCGACATGGCTTTACGGGTGTGGTAGCCTACATACTGTATCTCCTTCCTTCAGGGAGCCTATTTTAGGACTAGGCAGCGTGTTAAACGCTCCGAATATCCTAGAAACACTGAATTATTGGAGAAAATGATGGAGAACAATGTTTTTTTCTGGAGTCTATGATGTTAATGGCGACAAGGTAGGACTATGTGTTCGAGATGGGACTTTTGCTCCGTGGAAAAACCTGAGCATAACATAGAAACCACCCACTGCAGCATTTCGCAGTGTTTCCTAGGCTCTGATGGGCCGCACTTTTGGGTAGGCTGCTGCTAAACGTGTGCATCGCAATATCTCTGCACGATGCTTATCATGCCTTATTATGTAAAGCCTACAAACCGACTTTGTAATTCGATTGGCAACGATAAAATGATCGATATTAATGTTTATACATCAGAACAAACACACCATTCAGCAATAGCTCGCCTATTGCGCCTGTGAAAATGAGATTAGATAACAACGATACAGTGGCCTAGTGTGCATGTCTTTGCCAGGGAGATTGGTGTCATTGAGTTTATAATATAGTAAACAATAGTATAAACTGAAATTGATAGGGCCATCGACTACCAGGAATAATGGCAGGTGGTGCAACAACCCACAGAGACCTGCCTGCTTCTTTACAGAATATAGATTGCCATCATACCATGACGCCGAATGTGTAGCCTAGGGTATGTTTGGAAAATGAAAGGGGTGGTCATTATGTAAGGGCTTTTTAGGTAGCCTAAGGACATTTGTCCACCGGTTTACCTGTGAGACACGGTCGTTAACGGGAAAAGCTGCATGGTGCTCTCTGCCTGAAATGGTTACTTAAAACATGCTGGGGCACCGCTACTGGATGAAACAAAATGACTGAAAAACGGTTCATTTCGTATGTCCCATTGGGTCCAAGTAAGAATAGAATGAGGGATGGTTGCTATCACATTATGCTGATGCATAGCCTTATTTTACACCAGCCAGTGTGTAACATTTAAGTCGGTAAGTAAACGCTGTAGCCTAAACAACCATCATGTGCTTTTTGGATTATACCACACCTGCAGCCCATATCCTTGTTAGTAAGCCATTACCCTGTAGCCTATGTCTATAGGCTCATGGCCTGCATGCATCCCAAAATCTTGTTGTCTTGTTTGTCCTGTCATCTATATCCCTTTTGAGTGTAAAGCAATAACATAAAAACGAGTGACGAAGTTGATATCGCATTAAAACGGCTATTTTGTAACCTGATATTTCAGCGGCTAGTCCCTTTCCTTGCTCGATCTTGTGGTGCTGAAATGGACAGCGCCCGTGAGAAGCGTGAGATGAGGGATTGGAATGCAGTTTTCCTTCTCTTATCTCCGATTTTCGGCTGCAGTATGAGATTTTAGCATTTTCTAAGTGTTTCACGAGCTGTACGGTTAGTTATGTTGTCAATCCCTGTAGTTAGTTATATTGTGTGAATGCAAACAACACAATTATACAATCTCTACAGTGGACGAGTATTCAGCATGAGAACAAACCCTGACATTTTTGTCGTTTGTTGAATCGAATCTTTCAATTTGAAGTCGTGAGATTTATACAACGTTATTCATTGCAATATGTTAGCAGAAAGTTTCGATATTTACAGGTTTCTAAATGATGAATGATAGGCCCATTTTGGATGTAGGCCTGGGCCTCATCCTCCTTCGACCTTCTGGGTCTGATGAGAGATCTGATTCAGAGGTTAGATATAAACCTATACAGAATGTGTAGGCTATAGACTGTACCATTTGTAAAATGTGCGATTTGTTCTGATATGTGTTTAACATACCTGTAATCTGGACAGCATTATTTTTCTATATGGACAGAAGTACCCCGCTAGAGACACTTTGAAATGGTCTTTTGACAGATGTGATGCCCCGACGTGATTCTGTACTAATGTCATGTACGGTACAGTATCCTATTATGTGAGGTATGATGTGGGAAATACATCTACTGAATTGCAACTGAATTGGGGCTGTTTTGATACTTTCTTAAGGAAATTCAAAGCAAAGGTATAGTTATACTGTTTTGGGAACCCATAAGCAAGCTACTGTAAGACAGTGCCAATGTAAGTGAAAGTTCCGGTATTTTATTAGTGGGATTAAACTGTGTAGTGACAGTGTGTCAGAGTTTTGCTCTGATTAGGCTCTCTCTCTCTCTCTCTGTGTGTGTGTGTGTGTGTGTGTGTGTGTGTGTAGGCTCTCAATGTGTGCTCTCAGGCAAGGGAGGGACTGCTGCTGCTGGCTCATTCATCCCCCTGACCGCTGTCTTAGTATCTTCATCCTTTTCTCTTAAGAGTCACGTGTCCCAAATGGTACCCTATTCTCTGCACTACTTTTGACCAGATTCCTATAAGCATTGGACTACTTTTGACCAGATTCCATTAAGCGCTGGACTACTTTTGACCAGATTCCTATAGGCACTGGACTGCTTTTGACCAGATTCCATTAAGCACTGGACTACTTTTGACTAGATTCCATTAAGCGCTGGACTACTTTTGACCAGATTCCTAAAGGCACTGGACCACTTTTGACCAGATTCCTAAAGGCACTGAACTAATTTTGACCAGATTCCTATAACACTGGATTACCTTTGACCAGATTCCTATAACACTGGACTACTTTTGACCAGATTCTTATAGGCACTGGACTACTTTTGAAAAGAGCCCTATGGGTACTAGTCAAAAAGTAGGGCACTATGTAAAGGGAATAGGGTGAAATTTTGGCTGCAGGCAAAACTACAAATACAGTATAGCCCTAAAAGCATGATGTCATCCCATGATCATGTAGCATCTCATGTAGCCATCTCATGTAGCATCTCATGTAGAATCTCATGCAGCATCTTTAGCTCTGTCAAGTAAGTGTCTATATTGTCAAACTAGGAAACATGACCCTATGAATGCACTTATGAGGCAAAACATTGTAAAACATTTTGAACCTTTAATCAAACCGGGAAAGACCCCAAAGGTAAGAAACCTCTTTTATGAGGGGAAGCCTATGAATGATAGGCTATGCATTGTGCTGCTGTTGTAAAACAGATTGTTGTACTATAGTGTGTCTGTGTATTCTCTGAATCAGCAGGAAATACAGGTCCGTGGAAGGTATTTCCTTACAGTTACACATCCCATTAGTCTGTTGTGGTCTGCTGGGTCTGTTGCCAGACGGGTCTCTTATTTCCTGTATTGGCACAGAGATTCATGACATGACACATTTCTATACTACTACTATACTATTACCATAATATTATTGCGTTTTCTACATTGGGCCAAGCATGGATTGTGACAGTGAGAAACGTAAAAATGTCATAAAATGAAATGGCAAGTATTCTAATTCTATGCTTGCTATATGTAGACAATTGTAGTGTTTTATACTGGGTTGGTAGTCAGGATGAAGCTCCTCCTCCAAGACGCTACCCATCAAATCCTTTCATCATCGTAATAATATCCTTTGAATATTCATAATCCTTTCAGTAAGTTGACACATCTCTGATTTCAACACGCCTGAATCAACCACACCTTTTAAAATTATGTAATTAGTATCTTCAATTGATAATGAGCACAAATAATATATCAATCTGAGTAAAGCGCTATTGAGTAGTTTCTCCCCCCAAAATACTTATCTTTTAATAAATATATATTTTAATAAAACACAGGGTGACACCTACAGCACTTAATGGCTTCCTC
Organism: Oncorhynchus keta; assembly: GCF_023373465.1. NCBI lineage: Eukaryota > Metazoa > Chordata > Actinopteri > Salmoniformes > Salmonidae > Oncorhynchus > Oncorhynchus keta. The sequence continues at coordinate 44,033,762 of NC_068447.1, read as the reverse complement.
ACAAATGGCACCCTGCTTCCTGTATAGTGGACATCTTTTGACCAGGGTCCATTGGGCTATGTAAACTATGTAGTGACTAGGGTGCCATTTGAGATGCAACCAATGATCAAGCCTACTTGTCATATCTATCATAGATGAATGCCATTGACTCATATTTGTTCCTTCTTTCTACATCTGTAGTGTGTTTCGAAAATAGCAGCATCATTATTTGATGTTTTCGTTGGTATTTTTAGTTTGATGATCTCACATTAAAACCCTTATCTCTCATTAAGTGTTAGTGTCTGGGGGCCCGTACCAAATAACACCCTATTCCCTACATAGTGCAATACTTTGGACTAAGGCCCATAGAATTCTGGTCAAAAGTAGTGCACTATATAGGTAATAGGGACACATTTAGGACACACATTCCATTCTTTTCTTCTTCTGTCAAGACTAGACTGTACTGGTCCATTTCTGTGATGGCTCTGCTGTGACAGAACTAGAAATACCTTCTCATGCTCTGAGGCTCTTCCTTACTGTAGACAAACAGGGAGAGAGTATCTGCACCCAAAATGGCACTCTATCCCCTATATAGTGCACTACTTTTCACCAGGGCACATAGTGCATGCACAAAAAGAGTTACAATCAGTAATAATAATGATAATACTTCCAGTTCATACAGATACATCTTGCTGTTATGATAAATCATGTATTACATTTACAGAAAATGCCAAAAATTATTCAAACCATTTAATATTTTATTCCTTTTATTTTCAAGATCAATACATCAAAAACTCAAGGGGCTCAACTCCTCTCTTGGCTCAATTGTTCTTCTTTCTCCTCCTCTCTACTCTCTCTCTTTGGCCCCCCAGAGCTGGTTACAGTGGATGGTACAATACTTGACGACCAAGTAGGTGCAGGATGAAAACATGGCTGCACCCCTTATGGCACCACCAGGACCTGACAGCTTCAAGTATTTTACCGCGGAATCATTGGCTAACATCGAGCTCCGGATCAACGAGGAGAAGAACAAACCGCCGCCCAAGCAGGACAGCAGTCACCGTGACGACGACGATGACAACAAACCCAAGCCCAACAGTGACCTGGAGGCTGGGCGGAATCTGCCCTTCATCTATGGCGACATCCCTAGTGGAATGGTGGCGACACCACTGGAGGATTTGGACCCCTTTTACCAGGCTCAGAAAGTAAGTGAGAAACACACCTCCTCCGTATCCCCTTCTCCATATCACACGCACACACACACACATACACACACACATCCCTTCTTGCCCTTGCTTTTTCTCAACACCTTACATCAAAGATACAGTGCCTTCTGAAAGTATTCAGACCCCTTGACTTTTTCCACAGTTTACGTTACGTTACAGCCTTATTCTAAAATTAATTTAAAAAAAAATTCTCTCATCAATCTACACACAACACCCCATAATGAACAAAAAAAGGTTTTTAGAAATTTTAGCAAATGTATAAAAAACATACCTTATTTACATAAGTATTCAGACCTTTTGCTATCAATCAATCACATTTATTTATAAAGCCCTTCTTACATCAGCTGATGTCACAAAGTGCTGTACAGAAATACAGCAATGCAGGTGTAGAAGCACGGTGGTTAGGAAAAACTCCCTAGAAAAGGCCGGAATCTAGTAAGAAACATAGAGAGGAACCAGGCTATGAGGCGTGGCCAGTCCTCTTCTGGCTGTGCCGGGTGGAGATTATAACAGTACATGGCCAAGTATGACCAGCACGGTCAGATAATAATAATCACAGTGGTTGTAGAGGGTGCAACAGGTCAGCACCTCAGGAGTAAATGTCAGTTGGCTTTTCATAGCCGATCATTCAGAATATCTCTACCGTATCTGCTGTCTCTAGAGAGTTTAAAACGGCAAGTCTGGGACAAGGTAGCACGTCCGGTGAACAGGTCAGGGTTCCACAGCCGCAGGCAGAACAGTTGGAACTGGAGCAGCAGCACGACCAGGTGGACTGGAGATAGCAAGGAGTCATCAGGCCAGGTTGTCCTGAGGCATGTTCCTAGGGCTCAGGTCCTCCGAGCGAGAGAGAGCGAGAGAAAGAAAGAGAATTAGAGAGAAAAAGAGAGAGAGAGAATTAGAAAGAGCATACTTAAATTCACACAGGACACCGGATAAGACAGGAGAAATTCTCCAGATATAACAGACTGACCCTAGCCTCCCTACACAAATGTTGTAGTATAAATACAGGAGGCTGAGACAGGAGGGGTCGGGAGACACTATTGCCCAGTCCGATGATACCCCCGGACAGGGCCAAACAGGCAGGATATAACTCCACCCACTTTGCCAAAGCACAGCCTCCAAACCACTAGAGGGATTACTTCAACCACCAACTTACTATCCTGAGACAAGGCAGAGTATAGCCCACGAAGATCTCCCCCACGGCACGAACCACATTATGCCCTGAATCTATTCTACCATGCCCAGAAATCTGCTACTTTTATTCTTTGTCTCCAACGGTCTAGGCGACCAGTTTTGATATTCTTTAGCCGTACCCTCATCCTACTCCTACTCTGTTGCTCGGGTAATGTGGAGGTAAACCCAGGCCCTGCATGTCCCCAGGCACCCTCATTTGTTGACTTCTGTGATCGAAAAAACCTTGGTTTCATGCATGTCAACATCAGAAGCCTCCTCCCTAAATTTGTTTTACTTACTGCTTTAGCACACTCCGCCGTGTCTGAATCCTGGCTTAGGAAGGCCACCAACAATTCTGAGATTTCCATACCCAGCTACAACATTTTCCGTCAAGATAAAACTGCCAAAGGAGGAGGAGTTGTAATCGACTGCAGAGATAGCCAGCAAAGTTCTGTCATACTTTCCAGGTCTATAGAAACAGATTGAACTTCTAACTTTAAAAATGAACCTCTCCAGAAATAAGTCTCTCACTGTTGCCGCCTGCTCCCAGCTGTGCCCTGGACACCATTTGTGAATTGATCGTCCCCCATCTAGCTTCATAGTTCGTTCTGTTAGGTGACCTAAACTGGGATATGCTTAACACCCCGGCAGTCCTACAATCTAAGCTAGATGCCCTCAATCTCACAAAATCATCAAGGAACCCACCAGGTACAACCCTAAATCCGTAAACATAGGCACCCTCATAGACATTATCTGATCAACTTGCCCTCCAAATACACCTGTTTTCAATCAGGATCTCAGCGATCACTGCCTCATTGCCTTTACAAAATGGCTTCCAACCCTACGGTCAAAGTGACCACCCCTCATCACTGTCAAACTCTCCTAAAACACTTATACCACCCAGGCCTTTATGACCTGGCCCGGGTATCCTGGAAGGATATTGCCCTCATCCCGTCAGTCGAGGATGCCTGGTCATTCTTTAAAAGTCCATTTAAAGCTCACCATCTTAGATAAGCATGGTTCAAAAAATGCAGAACCAAGAACAGCTATAGCCCTTGACCAGCACAAAAACATCCCCTTGGTTCACTCCAGATATCTCACTGACCAGCACAAAAACATCCTGTGGTGGACTGCAGTAGCATCTGAATAGTCCCCACGATATGCAACTGTTCAGGAAGTCAGGAACCATTATCGAAGCTAGCTTTTTCAAACAGAAATTCGCATCTTGTAGCTCTAACTCCAAAAAGTTTTGGGACACTGTAAAGTCCATGGAGAACAAGAGCTCCTCCTCCCAGCTGCCCACTGCACTGAGGCTGTTTTTAACATGGTCACCACTGATAAATCCATGATTTCTGAACATTTCAGAAGCATTTCTCAACGGCTGGCCATGCCCTTCCTGATCATTTATCACTCCAACCCCAGCCAACAGCTCCACCTTGCAGCTATTCGCCCAAGCCTCCCATGCTTCTCCTTCACCCAAATCCAGACAGCAGATGTTCTGAAAGAGCTGCAAGACCTGGACCCGTACAAATCAGCTGGGCTTGACAATCTGCACCCTCTATTCTGTTGAAACTATCCTCTGCCATTCTTGGCCAGGTTGCAACCCAAATGAGAACCTGTTTCAACCTAGCTCTACCTGGTTAAATAAAGGTGAAAAAAAAAAAAAAAAACATTATCCTGATCAACTTCAAAATACACTCCAAATACACCTCCACTGTTTTCAATCAGATCTATATCCATCCTGCCCTGCCTCTAAAGTCCGAAAGCCAAGTTAATAAACAGATCACTGACCATTCAAATCCCCTAAAACCTTCTCCGCTGTGCAATCCGGCCCGGGTATCCTGGAAGGTGCCCTCAGCCACGTTCAAGGTACTAAGGATGCCATAACCACCATCAATAAAAGATAGTACTGTCACCATCTTAGATAAGGCTTTCAACTCTGTCAATCACTGTATTCTTAACCAGACTCAATAGCCTTGGTTTTCTAATGACTGCCTCGCCTGATTCACCAAAAACTACTTTGCAGACAGAGTTCAGTGCATCAAATCGGAGGGCATGTTGCAACTGTTCTGGAAGTCTCAGGAACAGGGTTCCATTATCGAAGCTAGCTTTTTCAAGCAGACTCTTTTCATCTGTATCTAACTCAAAAAGTTTTTGGGACACTGTAAAGTCCATGGAGAACAAGAGCACCATTCCTCCCAGCTGGCCCACTGCACTGAGGCTAACTAACCTCACCACTGATAAATGCCATACAACGAACATTTCAAGAAGCCTCAACGGCTGGCCATCTCCTAAACGCTGTAAAACCAAATGCATGCTTTTCAACTGTTCGCTGCCTCCCCCGCAGCCCGCCCGACTAGCATCCCCACCCTCCTTCCACCTAAAATCCATGTGGACAACTATAAATACCTAGGTGTCTGTCTAGACTGTAAACTTTCCTTCAGACTCATTGAAACATCTGCACCCAAAATCAAACTATCCTCTGCCATTTTGCAACAAAGCCTCCTTCACCAGCCTGTTCAATCTTACCCTTGTAAAACTGACTATCCCTAAAGATCTTGACTTTGCCGCATGTCATCTTCAAAGGGGGTGACAACCTCTACTCAGCAAACTGGTTACAGTCTATCATCCATGCCACCCTGCCTTTTGTCTTCAAATCACCTTATACCACCCACCACTGACCATTTAGTCCAGGCCCCGCTACATATTCTCGCCAGACCCACTGGCTCCGGGTTATCTATAAGTCTATGCTAGGTAAAGCTCCGCCTTATCTTAGTTCACTGGTCACGATAACAACACCCACCCGTAGCACACGTTCCAGCAGGTATATCTCACTGATCATCCCCAAAGCCAACACCTTATTTGGCCGCCTTTCCTTCCAGTTCTCTGCTGCCAGTGACTGGAACGAATTGCAAAAATCTCTGAAGTTGGAGACTTTTTATTTCCCACACCAACTTTAAACATCAACTTTCTGAGCAGCTAACCGATCGCTGCAGCTGTACATAGTCCATCTGTAAATAGCCCAACCAATCTACCCACCTCATCCCCATACGGTTTTTGTTTTATTTACTTTTCTGCTCTTTTGCACACCAGTATCTCTACTTGCACATCATCATCTGCTCATTTATCACTCCAGTGTTCATCTGCTAAATTGTAATTATTTGCTCCTGTGGCCTATTTATTGCCTACCTCCTCATGCCTTTTGCACACACTGTATATAGATTTTCTTTTTTCTACTGTGTCATTGACTTGTTTTTGTGTTATTGGCTTGTTTGTTTTTTACTCCATATGTAAATGTGTTGTTGTCTGTGTCACACTGCTTTGCTTGATCTTGGCCAGGTCGCAGTTGCAAATGAGAACTTGTTCTCAACTCGCCTACCTGGTTAAATAAAGGTGAAATATATATATATATATTTTAAACACTCCTGGGCCAGACTACACTCAATCATAGGACCTACTGAAGATATGAGTTTTAAAGGTCGAGACCGAGTCTTCGTCGCTCACATGGATAGGCAGACCATTCCATAAAAATTGAGCTCTATCGGAGAAAGCCCTGCCTCCAGCTGTCTGCTTAGAAATTCTAGGGACAGTAAGGAGGCCTGCGTCTTGTGACCGTAGTGTACGTGTAGGTATGTACGGCAGGACAAAAATCGGAAAGATAGGTAGGAGCAAGCCCATGTAATGCTTTGTAGATTAGCAGTAAAACCTTGAAATCAGCCCTAGCCTTAACAGGAAGCCAGTGTAGAGAGGCTAGCACTGGAGTACATTGGAGTACTGGAGTACACTGGAGCAATATGATCACATTTTTTGGTTCTAGTCAAGATTCTAGCAGCCGTGAGACTCGAAATTGAGCTTAAGTGCATCCTGTTTCCATTGATCATCCCTGTGGTAAATTCAATTGATTGGACATGATTTGGAACACACCTGTCTATATAAGGTCGCACAGTTGACAGTGCATGTCAGAGCAAAAACCAAGCCATGAGGTCGAAGGAATTGTCCGTAGAGCTCCGAGACAGGATTGTGTTGAGGCACAGATCTGGGGAAGGGTACCAAAGCATTTCAGCAGCATTGAAGGTCCCCAAGGACACAGTGGCATCCATCATTCTTAAATGGAAGAAGTTTGGAACCACCAAGACTCTTTCTAGAGCTGGCCGCCCGGCCAAACTGAGCAATCAGGGGAGAAGGGCCTTGGTCAGGAAGGTGACCAAGAACCCGATGGTCACTCTGACAGAGTTCCAAAGTTCCTCTGTGGAGATGGGAGAACCATTTCTGCAACACTCCACCAATCAGGCCTTTATGGTAGAGTGGCCAGACGGAAGCCACTCCTCAGTAAAAGGCACCTGAATGCCCATTTGGAGTTTGCCAAAAGGCACCTAAAGACTCTCAGACCATGAGAAACAAGATTCTCTGATCAGGCAAAACAGTTTAATCTTGGTTTCATCAGAATGCCAAGTGTTTAGTCTGGAGGAAACCTGGTACCATCTCTACAGTGAAGCATGGTGGCGGCAGCATCAGGCTGTGGGAATGTTTCTCAGTGACAGGAAGACTAGTCAGGATTGAGGAAAGTGTGAACGGAGCAAAGTACATAAAGATCCTTGATGAAAACCTGCTCCAGAGTTCTCAGGACCTCAGACTGGGCAAATGTACACCTTCCAACAGGATGATGACCCTAAGCACATAGCCAAGACAACGCAGGAGTGATTTAAGGACAAGTCTCTGAATGTCCTTGAGTGCACCAGCCAGAGCCCGGACTTGAATCTGATCGAACATCTCTGAAGAGACCTGAAAATAGCTGTGCAGCAACGCTCCCCATCCATCCTGACAGAGCTCGACAGGATCTGCAGAGAAGAATGGAAGAAACTCACCAAATACAGATGTGCCAAGATTATAGCATTACACCAAAGACTCAAGTCTGTAATCGCTGCCAAAAGGTGCTTCAACAAAGTACTGAGTAAACGGTCTGAATACTTATGTCTATTTCCATTTTTTTTAGCAAAAATGTCTAATAACCTGTTTTTGCTTTGTCATTATGGGGTATTGTGTGTAGATTGAGGGGGAAATAACTATTGAATAAATTTTAGAATAAGGCTGTAATGTAACAAAATGTGGAAGAAGTCAAGGGGTCTGAATATTTTCCCGAAGGTAAGCAACATAGTAAGCAACAGAACTCAGGTCCTGTCCTGTGTAGAATGAGTCAGCTTCTGTGCAGGTTCGGCATTGTCAATGAGTTTTAATCTTATTCAGTTGGTTTAGAGGACAGGATTCCTGTCATCGATGGCTTTGGTGGTTTTGACAGTTTGATGTCAGTATAGATATTTTAATGCATATTTAAGAAATTATTTTTATATCAAAATACTGACACGTTGTCCTGTTGAGATATTTAATTAAACCACATAAAGGGGTTGTTCAGTCACATGATATACTGTAGCCGACACATTTACTGTAAGGCCCACTTTGTATATATTATTATTCAATTCCAGATATTATAAACCCATGACACAAATGATCATGGCATCGTGTAAACTGGTGGTACAGGAGTTGCTTTTTGGCTCGTGATTGGTCTGTGCACAGTAGCTACTAGGGGTGTAACGGTACACGCATTCGTATCGAACTGTTCGGTACACGGTTCTTGGTTCGGTCCGCACTGAAGCCGAATAAATACAGAAAAACTCAAGGGCCTCAACAATAGGTCAGCCTAGAAAATAATATATACAGTTGAAGTCGGAAGTTTACATACGCTTAGGTTGGAGTCATTAAAACTAGTTTTTTCAACCACTACACTATTTTCTTGTTAACAAACTATACTTTTGGCAAGTGGGTTCGGACATCTACTTTGTGCATGGTAGTACCCAGCAAACAGGTAGTACCCACGAACCAAAGCATAGGTTTTCAATGAATTGGCCAAAGCACCCTGTGCGTACTTAACAGTGACAGCCATTCCCATTACCCCAGAGTGGGAGATGTACCGTTCTACAGACACGATCATGGTGCATTCGAAACCAAGTGAGAAGTGGGAATTTACCATAAATGATTGGTAAAAATCCACTTGAACGGCTCTAAAACTGGTAATTACTAGTGGGAAACTCGTCTATCATCCCGAGCACCCACTTCTCCCACAGTGACCTCTGACGTCACCTACTAAGGAAATGGTTTCTATAACAGCATTTTTGGCAGTTAAATGCAATTATGTATAAAAAGCAATCTATGAATGTGGTTTTTGAACTCTATCATTTGTTTACAAGCATGATAGCTGTGCTTATAGTTTATGGGTGACACAGCTTCTTGGGCGTTAGCCAATTGACGTTTCTCAACGAGTTCAAATCACATGAATGTATCCAACCCGTATTTACAACTTCACAACTGGCATCTCCCACATGGTTATTAACGCAGAATCAGAGTGGCAACTTGAAAGGCCCAACATAACAACCTGGTCACAACAGTAAATGTCATGGAAATTGTGAATGCTGAACATTGTGAATTGCATTTCATTTCCCTGCTGTACCGAAATGGGACCTCAAAACCACATTACCTACTGAATCGTGGGTTTGGTGAACAGGTACACCCCTGAAAGCTACATACAGTATACGTTTTATTATTATTATTCTGTACAATGCCCTGTCCCCCGCTGTCCCCAAGGCATTAAAGTTTTAGTGTGCTTGAGTGCAGATTACTCTAAAATACTCTAGTTGTTGTACCTGCTTGTCTCCCCCATCTCTCCTCTTCCCTCTTCTCTGTGTCCACCTCACTCTCCCTCCCCCCAATGGCTTAGAGGGCTACTGGGAAAAGGTTAATGGCAGTCACTGTTTGTTGAAACACTGACGTTCCGGATGACAGACTTTTCTAATTGTTCAAAAATGTATTCCTGCAGAAGAAATAAGGCAACGCAAACCAGCAGAACTGCATTAGCTAGCTGACTTAAACAAGCAGTGTGGACAGTGTGTTTTTTGTGAAGAGTGATGCATTTTATTTTACCTTTATTTAACTAGGCAAGTCAGTTAAGAATACATTCTTAATTTCAATGGCGGCCTGAACAACTGCCTTGTTCAGGGGCAGAACGACAGATTTTTACCTTGTCAGCTCGGGGATTCGATCTTGCAACCTTCTGGTTACTAGTCCAACACTCTAACCACTAGGCTACCTGCCGCTTCCAAGTGTAAGCGTGGCCTTGAAAATGGTTTTTGTCATCATGCATGTTGATATAGGCTAGATATTTCTAAGAGTGTAGCTGTAAAAGAGACAAGGGGGTCCCATCCTCCTCTCTCATCATAGATATCTTCTACACTACCTAAATGAAAATGGAGAAAAACTGTACGAATCAATGGAGGCGAGGTCACAAGAACGAGAGTCGCACCTTCTGATGTTATGATTTTTGTCTGCACCTCGTCTCATGTTGGTTGAAGTGCTGTCCACTTCCCTCCTTCGTCAGTCTTAACTATGTCGATGTAAATGTAAAATGGCTCCTGACTATTATAGATCATAATGAATGATATTACATTGACGGGGGCCCTGATCTTGGGTCTTTAGCCAAGTAATTGGTAGCGCTGGTGCTCCCAACATAAAAAAAGTTAGGAGCATAACATACAATTTAGGAGCACCAGATAAGCAGAGTTTGTAAATGGACTGAGATAAGGCTTATATTGGGCCTATATGAATTCTGTCAACTTTTAAAGCACATCCTGCACCATACAAAGGAATCACCCTTTAAATGCATGGTTTATTATAAAGAGCTCAAACGTTAATAGAAATACCTGTCATTGAAATTACAAAGTCACTGGTGGAATAGGTTTCTACTATTTTCCTAATGAGGTACATTTTCAATGTCATGCAACACTGTCTCTATAAGAACATCACTGTTGTGAGTGACAACATGCAAGAGATCAGTCATTCATTCTTTAAATACTATGAGTGGGGTAACATCTCACTGCAAGAACTGGCAAATCTGGTGCAGTCATTGATCTCCTGATGAAGCTATCCCTTTTCCTTTCTTTCTGTGCTCCCAAATGATCGGAAACACTAGTGAAGTTACCATGTTATTAGCTTGATAACTGAATAAGATGTTAATAAATGGTTAGCCCGCAAGTAGTTTTAGAACGGTCCGAGACTTGGTTTATGAATGTAAAAGTCGCCAATGCGTTACAGTAATAAAAAAACATAGCGCCGGTAATATGGGTCATATATTTTGAACAGTGTGGGCTAGAAACCATCCGTTTTCTCTCTACTAATTAGGGCTGGGAATTTCCAGGGACATCATGGTACAAATTATTATCTTCATACTTATGTGCCAATATGATATATGTTGCAATTCTCACGATTCTATACATATTGCTAGACGATACTGTCATTTTATTGTGATTCGATGTTCCAAACAAATTGCTCACTAAATTGCTCGAATCGATTATCTGCTGCAGAAGGACAATAGAGAACCATGAGAAAACGCGTTTTGATCAATCATGGTAACAAAAGTGCTGACATGTTGGCTCACCATTTAAAAAAAAGATTATCGCGAAGGAGAAATACCAGATTTTTGGCGCATGGACAGCCGACTAGCGCTAGCTAACGCCAACTACCCAGCAAAACGTTTGTTTAAAGAAAAAGTAATAAATCGTTCTCCCAAATAAATATTCTAGGTCTTACAGCTAAATCTTTAGGAGCGTTTGCGACCAAAATGGTCACACTTTAGAGCCCATCTATAGCTAATCTCTAAAGAAGTTATTGTATTGGATTATGTAAAATTATGTTAAATTATATTCTAAAGAGCCCGCGTGCTCTAGTATATGTGTGTTTCACTTACCTCCCTCTCTCTATCTAGTACTGCTGACAGTTATGTAACAGACAAGTTCAGTGCACAAGACGGAAATTGTGTTCTCCTGATGAAATGTGAAAAACAGACACAGGGCCAGTAGAGGGAAGGCGAGCCAGTTTATAATCCACCGCCCAGCCACTCTGTTCTTGCCTCTGACATGAATGCAGGGAGGAACGAGATCTATGTTTTTTGTCTCTGTTTTAGGTTATGTCTGAAATGCTACCTTTTCCTTACAAAGTGCACTACTTTTGACCAGATCCCTATGGGCCCTGGTCAAACGTAGTGTAATATATACGGGATAGTGTGCTATTTTAGACATAACCTCTGTTTTACAACCACTCTCCCTCCCAGCCTTTTATCAACACCCCTCTCAGCGTTCAGCTAACAGGGGAATCTGATTATGGCCAGCATCAAGTCTTGTGCTACTGCCAAAGGGAATGGATCCTCCTTGGCTAAGATTATAGCATCCCTGTACAGCCATGATGTGAAAACAGTTACTGCTTGAAGGGGCAAAAGCTAATGAAAGGGAAGTCATCCTCCTTGGGCTAAGATTCTTCCATCTCTGTAGCCTACAGTTTCCTCAGCTGGAGAGTCGCGTATGGCTCGCGAGAATACTACAGCCATGATGGGAGAACACCATGTTATTGCTAGTAGTCATGAGAGACCATGTTACTGCTTTGGGGAATAATAAGCAAATTAAGGAAACACACCAACAGCCTGTGTACGGAGGATGGATGGACGGATGTGAGGAGAATATAATGTGGAGAAAGCTGGTCTGTCTCCCCTTCCATGACACAGTACTGGCTCTGTTAGAGTGTGTCAAGACTGAGACTGGGAGAGAGAGGGAAGGGCCCGGCCAACGAACAGTCTGGCTGGCTGATGGTTGATGATGCAGCACTCTAACTCAGCCTCAGTCTGCTGTGTGGGGGGCTGGGGCTGGGCTATACTGGGAAGCTGTTCTGACTCTCTGAGAATACTGATGCATGTGTTCCCACTCCCAAATGGCACCCTATCCCCTTTATAGTGCACTACTTTTACCAGGGCACATATAGGGAATAGGATGCCATTTGGGGCGCAGATGAGAATCTTCATTCAAGGGTATCGCACCCTCTGTGTGTAGGTCAGTTTGTCAGAACAGCAGGTCAGCCAACCTGGATGCGGGCTGGGTTGTGTTGGGCTGGGGCTAGGGCTAGGGCTGGCCCATGCTATACTGTCCTGGGTTGAGATGGGGATTGGCCAGGCTGTGCTAGCTAGATTGTGTTTAGCCTCGATTTCCCCACGTCTGTTCTCAACAGCCGAGTGATGAACGAGACAATGCAGTGTGGTAATGAGAGACAAGCTTGTGCCCGGGTGTGGAATTTTGTCACTACCAGCCCAGTTTAATGGGAGGGAGGCTGGAAAGGAAGGAGGGGGGAAATGGAAGACGTGTGCAAGGATGCGTGAAAGAGTGGCATCACTCTCTCTTAGATGCAGCCAAGCCCATGTTATTGAAATGTATTTCGCTGTGAGGAACCTTTGAGGTACACTTAGACTCAATCCCAATAACTCTCCCCTCACCCCTCCCCCTCATTTTTTTTTGTGTCCATCGAAAACGGAGCAACTAGTGGTAGGGAGAGATAAATAACGCTATGGAATAGGACATCGCTACAATACTCACTCGCGAACAGCCGAAGCGGCTAGGATAGCCTACCACGCAATTCATTGTCGACGTGCCTTGTGTTTTTCACAATGCCTATACTGGCGGCAGTAACAGCTTTCCTTATATTTGTCATGCAAAATGCATACTAACCATATGGGCAACATATACTATATATACAAATGTATGTGGACACCCCTTCAAATTTGTGGATTCGGCTATTTCAGCCACACCCTGTCTGACAGGTGTATAATATCGAGCACACAGCCATGCAATCTCCATAGGAAACATTTGCAGTAAAATGGACTAACTATAGAGCTCAGTGAGTTTCAACTTGGCACCGTCATATAATGCCACCTTTCCAACAAGTAAGTTTATCAAATTTCTGCCCTGCTAGAGCTGATCGAATCAACTGTAAGTGCTCTTATTGTGAAGTGGAAACCTCTAGGACCAACAATGGCAAGGCCACACAAGCTCACAGAACAGGACTGTTGAGTCCTGAAGCGCGTAGCATGTCAAAATCATCTGTTCTCAATTGCAACAATCACTACCGAGTTCCAAACTGCCTCTGGAAGCAACGTCAGTACATTAACTGTTCGTCGGGAGCTTCATGAAATTGGTATCCATGGCCGAACAGCTGCACACAAGATCACTATGCGCAATGCCAAGCGTCGGCTAGAATGGTGTAAAGTTCGCCGCCATTGAACTCTGGAACAGTGGAAACGTGTTCTCTGAAGTGATGAATCACGCTTCACCATCTGGCAGTCCAACGAACGAATCTGGGTTTGGCCGATGCCAGGAGAAAGGTACCTGCCTCAATGCATAGTGCGAACTGTAAAGTTTGATGGTTGGAGGAGGAATAATGGTCTGGGGCTATTTTTCATGGTTCGGGCTAGGTCCTTTAGTTCCAGTGAAGGGAAATCTTAACGCTACAGCATACAATGACATTCTAGAATCTTCTGTGCTTTGAACTTTGTGGCAACAGTTTGGGAAGACCCGTTCCTGTTTCATCATCACAATGGCCCTGTGCACAAAGGTCCATACAGAAATGGTTTGTTGAGATCGGTGTGGAAGAACTTGACTGGCCTGCACAGAGCCCTGACCTCAACTCTATTGAACACCTTTGGGAGGAATTGGAATGTAGACTGCGAGCCAATATCAATCAGTGCCCGACCTCACTAATATTCCAACATTTCATGGAAAGCCTCCCCAGAAGAGTGGAGGCTGCTTGTTCAAAGTAGAGTAGTACTGAATCAGGACATTCCATAATAGCAGTTTGACATGTAACAGTCGCATTCCTTTCACTCATTTTCTGCCATTTCTTGGGAATTAATGATTAACCAGTGGAACCAATAAAAAATCAAAACCACTGTTCTGAACTAATAAACTCATAAAAAAATAAATGTTCCCTCACTGTCAACTGCGTTTATTTTCAGCAAACTTAACATGTGTAAATATTTATATGAACATAACAAGATTCAACAACTGAGACATAAACTGAACAAGTTCCACAGACATGTGACTAACAGAAATGGAATAATGTGTCCGTGAGGGGGGTCAAAATCAAAACAGTCACTATCTGGTGTGGCCATCAGCTGCATTAAGTACTGCAGTGCATCTCCTCCTCATGGACTGCACCAGATTTACCAGTTCTTGCTGTGAGATGTTACCCCACTCTTCCACCAAGGCACCTGCAAGTTCCCGGACATTTCTGGGGGGAATGGCCCTAGAACTCACCCTCCGATCCAACAGGTCCCAGACATGCTCAATGGGATTGAGATCCGGGCTCGTCGCTGGCCATGGCAGAACACTGACATTCCTGTCTTGCAGGAAATCACGCACAGAATGAGCAGTATGGCTGGTGGCATTGTCATGCTGGAGGGTCATGTCAGGATGAGCCTGCAGGAAGGGTACCACATGAGGGAGGAGGATGTCTTCCCTGTAACGCAGAGCATTGAGATTGCCTGCAATGACAACAAGCTGAGTCCGATGATGCTGTGACACACCGCCCCAGACCATAACGGACCCTCCACCTCCAAATTGATCTCGCTCCATTGTACAGGCCTCGGTGTAACGCTCATTCCTTTGAGGATAAACGTGAATCCAACCATCACTCCAGTGAAGACCAATTTTTGTCAGTCCTGTCTGGTCCAGTAACGATGGGTTTGTGCCCATAGGTGACATTGTTGAGGTTGACGTCTGGTGAGGACCTGCATTACAACAGGCCTACACGCCTTCAGTGCAGCCTCTCTCAGCCTATTGTGGACAGTCTGGGCACTCATGGAGGGATTATTCATTCCTGGTGTAACTCGGGCAGTTGTTGTTGCCATCCTGTACCTGTCCCGCAGGTGTGGTGTTCGGATGCACCGATCCTGTGCAAGTGTTACACGTGGTCTGCCACTTTGAGGACGATCAACTGTCCATCCTGTCTCCTTGTAGCGCTGTCTTAGGCATCTCACAATATGGACATTTTAATTTACTGCCCTGGCCACATCTGCAGTCCTCATGCCTCCTTGCAGCATGCCTAAGGCACGTTCACGCAGGTGAGCAGGGACCCTGGGCATCTTTCTTTTGGTGTTTTTCAGAGTCAGTAGAAAGGCCTCTTTAGTGTCCTAAGTTTTCATAACTGTGACCTTAATTGCCTACCATCTGTAAGCTGTTAGTGTCTTAGCGATCGTTCCCACAGGTGCATGTTTTTGGTTCATTGAACAAGCATGGGAAACAGTGTTTAAACCCTTTACAATGAAGATCTGTGTATTTGGATTTTTTTATGAATTATCTTTGAAAGGCAGCGTCCTGAAGTTGCCTCGTTTATTTATACCAAACATTTTAGGGTCTCTACACATATTGGCTACATTGCTATGCATCCATTGGCATATTTTTATCCTCCACTTCACAATAAGCAAAAATAGTTAGCTAGTTGACATTACTTCAGCTGCATTGCTTGACAGATATCTTCAATCTCTAATGTTAGCGATAGAAATTCAGACTTTTTATGAATAGCAAGGCAAGCTTACAAAATTGTTTTATTCAATTTGCAGTAACATTAAATGCTTTAGCTACATTCTTTACATCCACTGTGTTTCACAAGATGGTTTGCTGGTTTGCTCAGGAGTACCTAAAAAATGAATTTCAATTCATACAAATGTCAAACACCCATATAGCAAACTAAATGTATACGTAGCTGGCTAATGTTAGCTGGCAAGATAGCTTGTAAAATAGTGATTTTCGTAAATAAACGTCATGACGAAAAAATATGCAGAATTGTTTGTCTTCTTTAGCTAATATATACAGTGCCTTGCGAAAGTATTCGGCCCCCTTGAACTTTGCGACCTTTTGCCACATTTCAGGCTTCAAACATAAAGATATAAAACTGTATTTTTGTGAAGAATCAACAACAAGTGGGACACAATCATGAAGTGGAACAACATTTATTGGATATTTCAAACCTTTTTAACAAATCAAAAACTGAAAAATTGGGCGTGCAAAATTAATCAGCCCCCTTAAGTTAATACTTTGTAGCGCCACCTTTTGCTGCGATTACAGCTGTAAGTCGCTTGGGGTATGTCTCTATCGGTTTTGCACATCGAGAGACTGACATTTTTCCCATTCCTCCTTGGAAAACAGCTCGAGCTCAGTGAGGTTGGATGGAGAGCATTTGTGAACAGCAGTTTTCAGTTCTTTCCACAGATTCTCGATTGGATTCAGGTCTGGACTTTGACTTGGCCATTCTAACACCTGGATATGTTTATTTTTGAACCATTCCATTGTAGATTTTGCTTTATGTTTTGGATCATTGTCTTGTTGGAAGACAAATCTCCGTCCCAGTCTCAGGTCTTTTGCAGACTCCATCAGGTTTTCTTCCAGAATGGTCCTGTATTTGGCTCCATCCATCTTCCCATCAATTTTAACCATCTTCCCTGTCCCTGCTGAAGAAAAGCAGGCCCAAACCATGATGCGGCCACCACCATGTTTGACAGCGGGGATGGTGTGTTCAGGGTGATGAGCTGTGTTGCTTTTACGCCAAACATAACGTTTTGCATTGTTGCCAAAAAGTTCAATTTTGGTTTCATCTGACCAGAGCACCTTCTTCCACATGTTTGGTGTGTCTCCCAGGTTGCTTGTGGCAAACTTTAAACAACACTTTTATGGATATCTTTAAGAAATTGCTTTCTTCTTGCCACTCTTCCATAAAGGCCAGATTTGTGCAATATACGACTGATTGTTGTCCTATGGACAGAGTCTCCCACCTCAGCTGTAGATCTCTGTAGTTCATCCAGAGTGATCATGGGCCTCTTGGCTGCATCTCTGATCAGTCTTCTCCTTGTATGAGCTGAAAGTTTAGAGGGACGGCCAGGTCTTGGTAGATTTGCAGTGGTCTGATACTCCTTCCATTTCAATATTATCGCTTGCACAGTGCTCCTTGGGATGTTTAAAGCTTGGGAAATCTTTTTGTATCCAAATCCGGCTTTAAACTTCTTCACAACAGTATCTCGGACCTGCCTGGTGTGTTCCTTGTTTTTCATGATGCTCTCTGCTCTTTTAACGGACCTCTGAGACTATCACAGTGCAGGTGCATTTATACGGAGACTTGATTACACACAGGTGGATTGTATTTATCATCATTAGTCATTTAGGTCAACATTGGATCATTCAGAGATCCTCACTGAACTTCTGGAGAGAGTTTGCTGCACTGAAAGTAAAGGGGCTGAATAATTTTGCACGCCCAATTTTTCAGTTTTTGATTTGTTAAAAAAGTTTGAAATATCCAATAAATGTCGTTCCACTTCATGATTGTGTCCCACTTGTTGTTGATTCTTCACAAAAATACAGTTTTATATCTTTATGTTAGAAGCCTGAAATGTGGCAAAAGGTCGCAAACTTCAAGGGGGCCGAATACTTTCGCAAGGCACTGTACCTCTTAACTGTCATTTTTTCATGATTCCTCATGAAGTTATAATGACTTAAAATCATCTATTTTCTGTGACAAATGTTTTTTTTTATAGATTAATAGATTTATTTAAACTATTTTCATAACTCCTTATTCATTGTGATAATGTGTGAGTAACCCTTTTAGAGCGTCCGCGAATCCATGCTAGAATTTGTTTTTATAGCTCAGGTAAAATAGGTCATTCATTTTTAATGGTTTCAGCTAGAGACAAGTGGTTTTCTGCATTGTAAAGGTGCAACCACTGACACAAAGCCATGCTCCGTTTGTTTCTATCGATGGCAGAGGCTGTGGTACAGCTAAGCCTAATCAGACTTGCCTGTGCTAATGGTTCTCATAGGCAAAATACAATTCTACAAATAACTTTGCTTGTTATGCGCTCCCCTCAAATTATACAAATGTAACAACATTTCTGAGCGCATCGGACTTGAAACAACAACGATACAGATGTAACCATGTGCTATTCAATCAGTGTTTCCCCTATGTTCATTTATCAGCGGCGGATGGTAAAACATTTAAGTGTTACTTTATATCTGGTTTTAAGTTATGTAGAAAAGCTATATTTTGTAAAAGAACATCATCTTTGAAAATTAACAATCACCAAAATAGAAACTAGATAGTCAGGGAGAATCTAAAATTATAAAAGATATCATGGCATATCGCCCCCAATTGATTTAGTTATTATGTTTGAGTCACTCAGATAGCATATGAACATGGCATAAGCCATGACAGAATTGCAGGAATTTAGCTTTAAAACTGCACTTTTTCTTTATAGCCCCATGGCAGTTGCTGGAAATTACTGTAGCTTTAAAGTAACTGTCCATTGTTTCCAAATTTCTATGAAATACCACAGCTTTTCTGCGTTTGGATGGTGTGGGCGTATCCCAAAAACAGAATGGTGTGGGTGTATACCAGTCATTTAAAATATGAATGTGTGTAGACTGCTGATTGATGATATCATGATATCATGATATCATATCATTCTCTGAGGCAATAGCATTTTTGAAGCTGTCTGTTTTGGCCACACAGGCAGCCCAATTCAGATTTTTTTCTCACACTAATTGGTCTTTTGACCAATCAGATCAGCTCCGTAAAAGATTTGATGTGATTGGTCAGAAGACCAATTCGTTTTTTTGTCCAATTTATGCTTTGGCCACAAATACGAATATAAGATGAATCAATAAAATGTATTTGGGTATGAGTCAACAAAATATTAAATTTGAAATGGACTGCACCAGATTTACCAGTTCTTGCTGTGAGATGTTACCCCACTCTTCCACCAAGGCACTTGCAAGTTCCCGGACATTTCTGGGGGAATGGCCCTAGAACTCACCCTCCTATCCAACAGGTCCCAGACATGCTCAATGGGATTGAGATCCGGGCTCGTCGCTGGCCATGGCAGAACACTGACATTCCTGTCTTGCAGGAAATCACGCACAGAATGAGCAGTATGGCTGGTGGCATTGTCATGCTGGAGGGTCATGTCAGGATGAGCCTGCAGGAAGGGTACCACATGAGGGAGGAGGATGTCTTCCCTGTAACGCAGAGCATTGAGATTGCCTGCAATGACAACAAGCTGAGTCCGATGATGCTGTGACACACCGCCCCAGACCATAACGGACCCTCCACCTCCAAATTGATCTCGCTCCATTGTACAGGCCTCGGTGTAACGCTCATTCCTTTGAGGATAAACGTGAATCCAACCATCACTCCAGTGAAGACCAATTTTTGTCAGTCCTGTCTGGTCCAGTAACGATGGGTTTGTGCCCATAGGTGACATTGTTGAGTTTGACGTCTGGTGAGGACCTGCATTACAACAGGCCTACAAGCCTTCAGTGCAGCCTCTCTCAGCCAAAATGTTGTCAACGTAAAATTATGTATTTTCTCAACTTGTCTCATATATTCCTTCAACTAGAAATTATTATTTGGGCGTCTTCACTAAAAAAGGCTGCGGAGCTAGTTACACACACAGTGCATCACAAACAACTTTAGCATTTTAGCTAATTATCAACGTTGCAACTTTTTACTACTTTTTAACTACTTTGCAACTACTTAACATATTAATTAACTAACACTTCCCCTAACCCTTTAACCTTAACCCTAACCTTAACCCATAACCCTAACCCCTAGCCTAGCAAACATTTGCCACCTAGCTAATGTTAGCCGCAACAAATTGCCATTTGTAACATATCAGCTGTTCTGCAAATGTGTAACATATTGTAAGAATTTGGAAGTTGTAATATATCATATGAAATGTAATTCGTAACATATCATACGAAATGGATGATGCACATCCACAAATTAATACATACCATATGAAACGTAACATATCATACTAATTAGAGAGTCCCAAATGTATGTTTACTATGTTACGTCTACCTCTGAGTCCATGTTGCATAGAGAGGACCACAATGGAATTAGGTGAATTAAAAAAACAGAGAGAGGATGCTTGACATATGGAAACTGAGAGAGTGAATGACATAGGGGTGTGGTGGCTGGGTAGCGGATGGATGGATTGATTGATTGAAGAAGAGTTGAATTGAGGATGTAAGCACTAAGCAACTAGCCCGGCTAGTTTAAGAGGTTAAATGGCCACTGCTGTCCTTCGGATGCATATCCTGCTGCTGCTGCTACTACTACTCTTCTGCTCTGCCTAGTGCCTGGTGACTGGAGCTACGGTCAATGCTATCAGGAATCCTTGGGACGTCCCAATTCTGACGTTAGCCCATTAAAGTTGACATTTAAAACGATAAGGGTCGAGGATATTAGGGTTAGCTAAGAGTTATGCTTAAGGTTAGGGTAGGGGTTAAGGTTTAGGGTAGGGACATCGCAAAGGATTCCAGATAGCACTAACCCTGGAGCTACATCGTTTGAGCTACTGCTTTCTCTCTCTCTCTCTCTCTCTCTCTCTCTCTCTCTCTCTCTCTCTCTCTCTCTCTCTCTCTCTCTCTCTCTCTCTCTCTCTCTCTCTCTCTCACCTCCCCTCCTCACTCTGACTTTCCTTACCGCTCCTTCACCACTCTCCTTCTTCCCTCTGTCCTGCCACCCCCCACCCCACCCTCTCTACCAAGTCTACTGCTACTACTGCTACTGCAGTTGCTTTTAGCCTGCCCAGAGCCTTTTGGTCTGCCTGTCTCTCTCCCTGTTCCTCTGGATTATAAAATTTTCAGTAGCTTTGCAGCAGTTTAGTCATGCATTACAAAAAGGTCTCTTGCATGCGGGTGTGTCTGTGTGAGACTGTGTGTTGGTGGTGTGATGTCTGTGTGTGTGTTTGTGTGCATATGTGTATTGTGTTTGTTCATAAATGTGTCTCTCCTTACATGTAAGTGCATATGTAGCACAACTTTTGTGTGTGTGTGCCCAAGCAACTGCTTCTTTCCAATGTAATGTCATATTGGTATTCTTGGCATATCTAAATGGCAATTGGTACATGTCCAAGTGTATCACACTACAGCTGGACCTGTGTGGTTGGCCTGTAATGTTCAGAATATATGACAGCATTAATGCCGCTGGCCCGCTATCCTGACCCATATATATATATATATATATATATATATATATATATATATATATATATATATATATATATATATACATACACACACAGTACCAGTCAAAAGTATATATACACAAAAGTTTGGACACACCTCATTCAAGGTTTTCACCCAACCTCAACCCAATTGAGATGGTTTGGGATGAGTTGAACTGCAGAGTGAAGGAAAAGCAGCCAACAAGTGCTCAGCATATGTGGGAACTCCTTCAAGACTGTTGGAAAAGCATTCCAGGTGAAGCTGGTTGAGAGAATGCCAAGAGTGTGCAAAGCTGTCATCAAGGCAAAGTGAGGCTACTTTGAAGAATCTAAAATCTATTTTGATTTAATGAACACTTTTTTGGTTACTACATGATTCCATATGTGTTATTTCATAGTTTTGATGTCTTCACTATTATTCTACAATGTAGAAAAAATAGTAAAAATAAAGAAAAACCCTTGAATGAGTAGGTGTGTCCAAACTTTTGACTGATACTGTACATACAGTACAGCTCCAGGAGTTAGCACTGTACTGTAGTTAGCACTGTACTGTACTTAATGACTTACTCAACATCACTCAACCCTGCCTTACTTACACCAGGCTCTGATTTGAATTGCAATCAAATTAAGGTATGCTAGCCATGTGACTGAAACAAGTCAAGTCTTATGATTTCCATCCTGTGTCTTGTACAGTATTATTCCCCATAGCACTTATCTATACTAACTGTACAATATTTCATACATAACTGTACAGGATGTATACAATATTGCATGTTAGAGCATGTCAGCTGAGGATGATATAGTGTGCTCGCGGTATATGGCCTCTCTCTCTTTCTTTCTCTCCTCTCCTCTCGTCTCCTCTCTGTGAAAGACTAGATGGGGAGCCCAGTTTGAGGTCTCCCAATGGGGCTGGGACACTCTCTCCTCTCATCTCCTCTCTTCTGTCTTTGGGATAAAACACTGGTCCGTGGTCTATGCTCTGCAAGGCGTAATGTAGGGAAGCCTTGTCTTGTTAAAAGCACAAGGGTACATATCACTTTTGCAAATGCACACAGGGTCTCATTAAAGTTTCATGCAAATTGTCATGTTTTATTGAAACAATTATGAGGTTATCTGCTGAAAGAGGTTGGCCAGCCCCTTCCTCCTCCTTCGGTCCCTCTGCTTGCTTCCACTCCTTTCAAAACCACTACAGCCATCAACGGCAGGCAGGGCAGGACACAATGTAGAGGCAGGAGCTGAAACATTACGACAGGACATTTCTCTACACACTGCACATTTCACGTTATGATTGGGTGAGAGGGGCTGATGTGTAAAACTCAGAGATTAGAGGCTGCCTCTGTCCTGCATCGAGTTTGCTTGGTGGCCATTTTCAGGATGTTGCATAGTGCAGTATTTCAAATCTGTAGTTTACCTATGTTGATCTGATGTAGGATAAAATGGAGAATTAGAAAATTATAGATTTATGCTTTTTGTTCGTGAAAGGTGATTTTTTTTTTTTTTTTACACAAAACCAACAGTATATATTCTGGTAGAATAGAATACCGGTATTGGGAATTTTCTGTTGAAATAATAGATGAATGTCTATATTATACATAAAAGTTTGGTATGATGTATGTTGTAGACTTATGTTTTATCTGACATTTTTGTGAGCACATATGGATGGATGAACCACCTCTAGCTATTTTGGGTGTGCATGCCTTAAATGATTACTTCAATATTTCACTTCTCTGTTTCTCTTGATCCCTTTCTCGTTGTTTCTTTCTCTCCACAGACATTCATAGTGCTAAACAGAGGGAAGACAATCTTCCGCTTTAGTGCCAACCCTGCCTTGTACATCATAAGTCCTTTTAATCTTTTCAGGCGAATAGCTATAAAAATTTTGATACATTCATATCCTTTCAAATGGTGTCCTACCAGGAGAGACAACAGTCTTTCCTGTTCGTTTAGAGTATTCACGTTGATGTTGCTCCTTCTGTTTCTGCTGCATGCTGCTATTACTGTTCATATGGCTGCTGCTTCAGTGTTGGTAGTATAGACTGTATCATGTCATGGGTTGATGTTCAAAATGGCACCCGATTCGCTTTATAGTGCACTATATGGAATAAGCCAGGGCGAAGTTTTTGGATGTACAGTCAGCGCTATAGAGTCTGAAAGCTGCAGATATCAGCAAGGGCAAGACTGTTAAACCACAGTGGGGAAAAATACATGGATATGCTCGTTAAATTGAAGATTAAACCACCAATGAGAATGGGTAAATGCCAAAGTAGATGATCCTTAATCTTGGAAAGAGTACATGTATGGTTTTACATTTAATCAATCCTTAACCTGACAACCATAAACCCTCTTACTAAGCCCCCTTGTAGAGGGGCTTCTAAAGTCTTCTAAAAAAGAGGGATTACTTTTTCTTCTTTCCCTTTTTTTGGGAGACTTCTGGTACCTATTAACCCAGGCTAGCACCCAATGATTTCCACAGAAACCTTAGGTAACGTAGACATACCTATGTTTACGCTTACGGAACTGATCAGAGCAGATTGTTAAATTGGGAGAGGGGAGGAGTGGAGGGCTAGTGTAAGAGTGACTTCCATAAGAATGCAGGTATTAATCCAGTATTATTCAGTTATAGTGTATTAAGACTTGTTATGATAAATTACCCCCTTATAATGTATTATTTCCTCAGGATGACTCAGCCATGGAGAAGGGGAGGGAACTCTGACTAATAATGATGTCACATCCCGTCTTTAGATGTTTATAGAAGGGATAGCTATTGTCTACCAATATAAGAGTAGGTCAGATGGCTTAGTCCATACATCCTACATCCATCGATCTATTAAGATGATGAAAATAGCACTGAAACTGATCCTCATTCGTGATCCTGACCTGGACACTGACTTATAGACATTATATATCGCTACAGACTCGACAGGTAGATGTATAGACATATCCAGTTACAAAATGTGTATTTGACCCACAGTCCATCCATGCACCCACAAGAGATTGTGCTCGAATACCACAGACAACCTGTTTTGAAGTATTACTTTGAGATTTGAGAGTGAAATTAATATGGGGGTTGCTGCTATTTTAACAGTCACACAAATCCAGGCCTCAAAGTCATAAAGCTTCTCAGACTAGGAGTGCTGATCTCGAATCAGTTTTAAGTTATAATGAATACAAAATATATGGACAGGGAGGACCTGATCTTAGATCAGCACTCATACTGTGAGACATTTTGAGAATACAGGCCTGATGAGTCTTAGTTATTGAAATCCTTGAAATTGTTGGTACTATAAGGCCTACTACTTCAAGGTTAATCCTGTCTTGAAAAGTTTGATCATGTCAATCACTTCCGAGATTGGACTTCCCACTCAGCACCAATCACAGCCTGCCATGTGGGTCTGCTGACACATCAGGGTTGCATCTCAATAGTCTAAAGATGTGTCCTCTCCTTGTCTCCTACTGGTCGCTTCTCTTCTCTTTGTCATTAAACCACTAGACAGGTGAGATGTAATTCATTGCTAGATAGACTCGGTTTTGATTTTCACATGGTCTGTTTTGAGATCAGTGTAGATAAAGGAAATGAGACGTAGAGGAGAGGAAGTCACTTTAGAATATTGAAATACATCCCTGATTGCTCTACTGCTGACATTGGGAGTTTCCTTCACACTACCGCGTTTTTTTCCTGTGGTGAAGCCTTGTTAGTCTTGAAATGTAGAGTGCAGTATGGTTCATGGTTACATCCCAAATGGCACCATTATAGTGCACTATGTTTGACAAGGGCCCACAGGGGTCTATAAAGGGAATAGGGGGCTGTCCACTCCCACCACCTATACATTAGATCAATATTTAATGGGAAATAATGGTTTTAGGGGGAACCTATATGTGACCTGTGGACACACTTAACCCATTGTACTAGTATTTCAGTTAGTGTTGAGTTAATCTACTATGAAAAGTCCATTAGGATATACTTTTAGCTAGATTTGATGTGTTCATTCTTGCCTTTTGCAGATGTATGAATAGTTCTACAAATGTAGGATCTCAATTTGAGCCAGTTTGATACAGCAGGAACATTATCCTGCAGCAACAGGAAATTATAATTAATGGAGAAAAAAAATTGTAGGGGGCGATACATTTTTCATCAGGAAAAATCAAGTCTGAATTTTCAAAATGGAAATGACAAACGTCAGAAGCCTTTTTAATCGTCACATACACGTTTTAAATATCCTGCATTGCAGGAAAGTTCTCCTGCAACAGGGTGATCAGATTAAGATCCTAAATCTGTATTTATAGTATGCAGTAGCATGGTTCAGTAGTACTACAGTAGTAGGATATGGGTCATTCTACAGAAGGGGTGCAAAAAAGAATACCATTTGGATCCTATTTTTCCCAAACTTTCAGAAATATATAATTTATACTACTCACACACTTTGCTTGTATTGCATATTTGAAATATTTACCCAAATTCCTTACCGCTCCACTAAATTTGTCGCTACCGAAACATAGTGAAGAAGTAATAGAGAGCCATGCACAGCCACCGCTCAATATAAATAGGTGTATAAACAATGACTTTGTTCTATTTTAATTTAACAATATGTTTGTAATAGCCTTTGGTTGAATTAGAACATACAGTACTTGTATCATGATGTAAATAAATGTCCTAAGTTTGGAGACACCTGTTTTTTTTACATGTTTTTTTGGGGGGTTGGGACTGCAATTTGCACCACTTCTGTCGAGTCATCCATATCTCCTATGAGAGAGAGTGAAAAGACTGTACATAATCTGCATGAACTGAATGGAAAAGGACCATCAAACGTAATGTGATAGATAGTAAACTGTTTTGGATGACATTTTGGGGGTTTGTCTCCCACTGTGAATCTCTGGACGTTTCCTTAATTCATTTCCTCACTCTTTTCAGCATGATCATTATGTGTACTATTTTGACCAACTGTATATTCATGACTTTTAGTGATCCTCCTGAGTGGTCCAAACAAGTAGAGTAAGTACATGTTTATTATATTTATCTACACAAGTATATAGTAAAATACTAGAACAAGTTTATTATGCATGTCTCAACCAACATCAGATCCATTTTTATCATTGGTGTATTACTAACCGTGCTCAAAAGTCGTATGTTGTGTCTGAAATCTTTCTCGCCTACTACTTACTAAAACTACATACCGTGTAATAAAATTAAATCCTGCCAATTAGGCCATACTCATTTCCAACATACTATAAAACGGTCTATTTAGAACGCAAGTTTGGGTATTCGGACGACGCCTTAGTGTTTTACCAGTGCATCATTTCAACAAATAAAAACTCTTTGTTGTTCATGGATTTGATAAATTGCTAATTCTGATCATGCTTCTGTCTTCCAGGTACACGTTCACAGGGATTTATACGTTTGAATCTCTTGTAAAAATTGTCGCTCGAGGATTCTGTATAGATGGGTTTACATTCCTAAGGGATCCATGGAACTGGCTGGATTTCATGGTCATTTCTATGGCGTAAGTATCAGACTCATACCTACCTGTTCCTTCTTATAAGAAATACTTAGCATTATTACTGTGTGAGATCATTGAGTAGAGCATAAATACATCTCAAGTTATTTTGACTGTCCAGTCTTTCTCTCTTTCTCTTTACATTGGGAAAGAGTGGTTCAATCAGGTGTTTACAGAAAGGTTCCTGACTGTTCCTGTATACTTCCTTATCTCTCTCTCTCTCTCTCTCTCTCTCTCTCTCTCTCTCTCTCTCTCTCTCTCTCTCTCTCTCTCTCTCTCTCTCTCTCTCTCTCTCTCTCTCTCTCTCTCTCTCTCTCTTCTCTCTTCTCTCTTCTCTCTCTCTCTCTCTCTCTCTCTCTCTCTCTCTCTCTCCTCTCTCTCTCCTCTCTCTCTCTCTCTCTCTCTCTCTCTCTCCTCTCTCTCTCTCTCTCTCTCTCTCTCTCTCTCTCTCTCTCTCTCTCAATTTGCTCTCAACCATGTTGAATTTGACATGATATAGATGTATAGTTACTAATACATGACATTTTTTTACAAACTAACTATAACGCTAACTATTTATAACTATATACTACCATGTTTTTGATGATACGTAGAACTAGTTCAGCGACTTGGGCTTTGAATATCTTAAACATCAAGAAGTGCTTCTGTTGAACCACTACATTTGTGATTGTATCTGTGTGTAAATAACAAGAGTTTGTAACTTTGATTTGATTCTGCAGGTATATAACAGAGTTTGTAAACCTAGGCAATGTCTCAGCTCTGCGCACGTTCAGAGTGTTGAGGGCATTGAAAACTATTTCTGTAATTCCAGGTAAGACAGGATGGGGGAATGGGGGTTTGGTCCATGGGGTCAGTGTTAGGTGTATTGTGGGTTGTGTTTTTTCTTTCCTTTTTCCTTTCCTCCCCTTCAGTGGACAGGCTCTGTGAGTGGCGTCGTGGTTACTTCCTGGTTCGGTGCGTGCGTAGCGTGCGTGGTGGTGTTGTGGTGCTCTTGCGTGTGGTTTTGTCATTGGTGTTTGTTTGTGTGTGATCCTTCCCCTGTTTACAGATATATAACAGAGTTTGTGGACCTGGGCAATGTCTCTGCGCTGAGAACATTCAGAGTTCTCCGAGCATTGAAAACTATCTCTGTCATACCAGGTGAGATTCAGTTTAAACACTAAGGCTGATACTTATATCTCACCCTTTTACTTTTCTTATACTCACTATTATTATAATTTGTAAGCAACAAAAAAAAGATTTGGAAATAATAATCATTTTTATTTATTTTTTTCCAAAATTATCAAAAATGGTACTAATACATTTTTGATAGGCTTTGCAGTCTACTCCAGGGCCCTCCAACGTGTCTGCACTCTCTTCTACTAAAACTCTCATCCTAAATAAGGCTCTAATTTCCAAGGCAGCTGTGGTTCTCCTCAGAAATTGCTGTAGGCCGCTGCAAATGGCTATTATAAAGAAAAGTACACTGACAGTACCAGTCCGATAGCATATCACCAGAATACAACCAGAGACAAAGTCAAATATATATGTTGATTATATATGGGATACATTTTTCTTTAGCTTAACATAAGGAATAGCTTATAGTTAACTAACCTTTACTAATTCGCTGTACTATACACTTTGTCGAAGACAGTTGAGCTCATCAGCTACAGTAAAGCTCATCCATAGTACTTTCACCATTGGATAAAGCCTCCAGGTTTTTTCGGAAGATGAAGATAATTATTCATATAATATAAAAATAACTTGATAATTGGCTTGGAAGAAAATATTCAATTAACAAAAATCCATTTACATGATTTATTACAAAGGATGGAAATTTCCGAATTTTACTCTATGTATCCGACTTGAAGAAGAAAGCTAGAGTATGTTGACGTCAAGTTGAGAGCTGACATAGCTCTTAGCGACAGCCCACAGAATATATCCAGAAACATATATATAGAGAGTTAGACCAGGTTTTAGAACGGCTGCCATGTTAGCATCCATTTAGAACTTTACTCTTGAATTTGTTGGTGTTGATGTAACAATACGAGAGCACCTCCGACAAATGACCTATGAAATGACCCACTGTAAACAAGCAAAACAGAGCAGCGAATTGAACAGACTTTCTTAGTGATTAGCATTCTGGATAACGTGTTGTATCTTCAACAAATTGCATATCTGCTTTCACGCCTTGCTTTCAGCCTCCCATGTGGCGCAGTGGTCTAAGGCGTCACTACACCTGCATTGCTTGCTGTTTGGGGTTTTAGGCTGGGTTTCTGTACAGCACTTTGAGATATCAGCTGATGTACGAAGGGCTATATAAATACATTTGATTTGATTTGATACCAGCTGTAACCGGGAGTCCGGTAGGGCGGCGCACAATTGGCCCAGCGTTGCCCGGGTTAGGGGAGGGCTTTACTTGGCTCATCGCGGTCTAGCGACTCCTTGTGACGGGCAGGGTGCCTGCAGGCTGACTTCGGTCGTCAGTTGAACGGTGTTTCCTCCGACATATTGGTGCGGCTGACTTCCGGGTTGGGCGGGCATTAAGAAGTGCGGTTTGGCAGGTCATGTTTCGGAGGACGCATGACTCGACCTTTGCCTCTCCCCAGCCCGTTTGGGGAGTTGCAAGATAAGATTGCAATTGGATATCACGAAATTGTGAGAAAAAAGGGCAAAACACAAACAAAAAGAAGAGAAATTTAAAAAATAAACAGCACAAATGGAAGCATTAATATTCACTTAATAATCGCTATGGAGGAAAAGGTGGCTTCTCGGAACGTATGGCTGTGAACTCTCTATATATATGGCTGTGAATATATCTATTATTGATGAAGACTGCCAAGCCTAGTTTGTGGACATATTTTATGCTGCATGATGCTTTTTAGTCACTTGCTTTACAGTATTAGCCTACCAAGAAGCTTGGCTGATATCAAAATGGCAGTGAAATCGTTTGTTTTTCCAGTTTTCGGTTGCTGTTTTGTTTATTTTGATGATACCTTTTTAGAAATAATACTTGACAAGAAAGTAGAACACAAGCATATTTTCTGCTGATATTCTAAAGCGTTGTAGAATGCTGATGGGGGGACTGAATGACCCACTAACCTTTAATTGAGTCAACTCATACGGTACCTACAGTACATACAGTACCAGTCAAAAGTTTGGACACACACACTCATTCAAGGGTTTTTCTTTATTTTTACTATTTTCCCGTTTGTAGAATAATAGTGAAGACACCAAAACTATGAAATAGCACAAATGGAATCATGTAGTAACCAAAAAAGTGTTAAACAAATCCAAATATATTTTAGATTTGAGGTTCTTTTAAGTAGCCACCCTTTGCCTTGATGACAGCTTTGCACACTCTTGGCATTCTCTCAACCAGCTTCATGAGGTAGTCACCTGGAATGCATTGCAATTAACAGCTGTGCCTTGTTAAAAGTTAATTTGTGGGATTTCTTTCCTTCTTAAGGAAAAGTTGTGTTGTGACAAGGTAGGGGAGATATACAGAAGATAGCCCTATTTGGTAAAAGACCAAGTCCATATTATGGCAAGAACAGCTCAAATATGCAAAGAGAAATGACATTCCATCATTACTTTAAGACATGAAGGTCAGTCAATCTTGAAAATGTCAAGAACTTTGAAAGTTTGTTCAAGTGCAAAAACCATCAAGCGCTATGATGAATCTGCCTCTCATGAGGACCGACATAGGAAAGGAAGACACAGAGTTACCTCTGCTGCAGAGGATAAGTTCATTAGAGTTAACTGCACCTCAGATTGCAGCCCAAATAAATTATTCACGGAGTTCAAGTAACAGACACATCTCAACAGCAACCGTTTAGGGGAGACTGTGTGAATCAGGCCTTCATGGTTGAATTGCTGCAAAGAAACCACTACTAAAGTACACCAATAATAACAAGAGACTTACTTGGGCCAAGAAACACGAGCAATTAGACTGGTGGAAATCTGTCATTTGGTCTGGAGTTCAAATTTGAGATTTTTGGTTCCAACTGCCGTGTTTTAGTGAGATGCAGAGTAGGTGAACGGATGAGCTCTGCATGTGTGGTTCCCACAGTGAAGCATGGAGGAGGAGGTGTGGGGGTGCTTTGCTGGTGACACTGTCAGTGATTTATTTAGAATTCAAGGCACACTTAACCAGCATGGCTAGCACAGCGTTCTGCACCGATAAGGCATCACATCTGGTTTGCGCTTAGTGGGACTATCATTTGTTTTTCAACAGGACAATGACCCAACACACCTCCAGGCTGTGTAAAGGCTATTTGACAAAGAAGGCGGGTGATGGAGTGCTGCATCAGATGACCTGGCCTCCACAATCACCCGACCTCAACCCAATTGAGATGGTTTGGGATGAGTTGGACCGCAGAGTGAAGGAAAAGCAGCCAACAAGTGCTAAGCATATGTGGGAACTCCTTCAAGACTGTTGGAAAAGCATTCCAGGTGAAGCTGGTTGAGAGAATGCCAAGAGTGTGCAAAGCTGTCATCAAAGCAAAGCGTGGCTACTTTGAAGAATCTAAAATATATTTGGATTTGTTTAACACTTTTTTGGTTACTACATGATTCCAAATGTGTTGTTTCATAGTTGTGATGTCTTCGCTATTATTCTACAATGTAGAAAATAGTAAAAATAAAGAAAAACCCTTGAATGAGTGCGTGTGTCTGAACCTTTGACTGGTAAAGTACATGATATGATATATGAAGGATGGTCAAATGTGGTTCTTTATCCTCAGCACACAAAGCTGGGCAAAACTGGTTGAAATGACCTAATGATAACTTCATGCTGAAATTACATCATGATGACCTGTTTCTAGTTGTAATGATGTCATTTTAACCTGTTTACTCACTGGGTTATTGTTCTTCTCACAGAACAGAGTAACTGCTGTTTTCTCTTATTTTGATGGAACATTTTTGGGGAAATCTGTTGTATTGACAACTCAGGTGATGTCAAAGCAGTGAGGTGACAAAAATAAACAAATACTTATCTCAGATTAATTTAAAGAAAACGCTGATTGGATAATAGTCAATGGCCGTGTCCGAAGTCTCGCCTACCACTTACTAAAAATACTTAATGTGGGCTAATCATACTACATACTTTTTTAGAAAGTACTGTGTAGTAAAAATGTATACAGTAAAAATAAATATCAACATACTATTAAGTATGTGATGATGGGTATGCTTAGGCAAACAAACTGTGAAGGGAAATAAGTGGCCACTCTTTACACATTTTTTGTTGCTTAATAAAATATATATTTTTAGAAAAGCAGTGTTTTCCCCCTCTGTTGAGTTAAAATTAGTGTATTGAATTATATTTTATTTCTATATTTTTTTGTAGTTAACTCTACACTGTAATGGAAAACTGTAAATTATACGGTAATGTTTTGTATTATCAACAGTAAAATACGTTTTATTGCAGCATACTGTAAATTATGGTGAATTGTGGGAAAATGTTGTGGCCTGGGAAATAATTGCTGTATTTTGAATGGTTCTGTAATTTCACCCCACAGAATACAGTGCCGTACCGTATTTTTGCAGTGCCAAAAACCTTTTGACCGCTAGTGAGTGCATGGTATTGTTGTTACTGATGCATTAACATATTTTGTGTCGTGCCTTGTGAGAGGCTATATTTGTTGCACCCTTAAGTTAGAATGCTGTACCAATTTAATTCGTATGTGGTTACAGTGCCCCATCAATTAAACATTTACAGGGGACAGATTGGAGTGGCAGCGTCTTAAACCTTAAATGGTTGAGCATTTTGCCATGTCCTTTTGGTTTGTTTTCCCTGTAGTCGCTGCAAGTTTGGAAGCCTTTGTTAAGGCCTCTAGAAGTGCAGTTGATATAAAACACCAAATATTCATTAATATGCTGTAAAGTTTGTAAACACTTGATTTAGCAGCCAACCTGCTTGCACCAATCCCTTGTAATTACAGTAAAATACTGTCATTACACAGTACTTGCTTTGATACCATGTAATATGAAATACCAATTTACTGCCAAATTCATGGTAACTTCTGTACAGTGTTGGTATCTTATTTTAATCAAAAATTGAAACTAAATGGCATCACACGTTACTTTACAGTGCTTTTGGGAAAGTATTCAGACCTCTTGACTTTTTTCCACATTTTGTTAGGCTACTGCCTTATTCTAAAATGTATTACATATTTTTTTCCTCTCATCAGTCTACACACAATACCCCATAATGACAAAGCAAAAACAGTTTTTTAGACATTTTTGCTCATTTATAAAAAACATGACATTTACATAAGTGTTCAGTCCCTTTACTCAGTACTTTGTTGAAGCACCTTTGGCAGTGACTACAGCCCCAAGTCTTCTTGGGTATGACACGACAAACTTGGCACACCTGTATTTGGGGAGTTTCTCCCATTCTTTGCAGATCCTCTCAAGCTCTGTCTTCTTGGATGGGGAGCGCTGCTGCACAGCTATTTTCAGGTCTCTCCAGAGATCGGGTTCAAGTCTGGGTTCTGACTGGGCCACTCAAGGACATTCAGAGACTTGTCCCGAAGCCACTCCTGCGTTGTCTTGGCTGTGTGCTTCGGGTTGTTGTCCTGTTGGAAGGTGAACCTTCGCCCCAGTCTGAGGTCCTGAGCACTCTGGAGCAGGTATTCATCAAGGATCTCTCTGTACTTACCTCCGTTCAACTTTGCCTCGATCCTGACTAGTCTCCCAGTCCCTGCCGCTGAAAAACATCCCCACAGCTGCCACCACCATGCTTCACCGTACGGATGGTGCCAGGTATCCTCCAGACCTGACGCTTGGCATTCAGGCCAAAGAGTTCAATCTTGATTTCATCAGACCAGAGAATCTTGTTTCTCATTGTCTGAGAGTCTTTAGGTGCCTTTTGGCAAACTCTAAGCAGGCTGTCATGTGCCTTTTGCTGAGGAGTGGCTTTCGTCTGGTCGCTCTACCATAAAGGCACCATAAAGGCCTGATTGATGGAGTGCTGCAGAGATGGTTGTCCTTCTGAAAGGTTCTCCCATCTCCACAACTCTGGAGCTCTGTCAGAGTGACCATCAAGTTCTTGGTCACCTCCCGGACCAATGCCCTTCTCCCCCGTGTGCTCAGTTTGACTGGCCGGACAGCTCTAGAAAGAGTGTTGGTGGTTCCAAACTTCTTCCATTTAAGAATGATGGAGGCCCATGTGTTCTTGGGGATCTTCAATGCTGCAGACATTTTTTGGTACCCTTCCCCAGATTTGTGCCTCGACACAATCCTGTCTCGGCGCTCTACGGACAATTCCTTTGACCTCATGGCTTGGTTTTCGCTCTGGCATGCAATGTCAACTGTATAGATATAGACAGGTGTGTGCCTTTCCAAATCATGTCCAATCAATTTAATTTACCATAG
This sequence comes from Oncorhynchus keta, assembly GCF_023373465.1. NCBI lineage: Eukaryota > Metazoa > Chordata > Actinopteri > Salmoniformes > Salmonidae > Oncorhynchus > Oncorhynchus keta. The sequence continues at coordinate 43,999,620 of NC_068447.1, read as the reverse complement.
GTGGACAACAATCAAGTTGTAGAAACATCTCAAGGATGATCAATGTTAACAGGAAGCACCTGAGCTCAATTTCGAGTCTCATAGCAAAGGATCTGAATACTTATGTAAATGAAATCAAAATTTTAATTTTTTTTTTCGCTTTGTCATTATGAGGTTTTGTGTGTAGATTGCTGAGGATCTTTTTTTTTCATCCATTTTAGAATAAGGCTGTAACGTAACAAAATGTTGGAAAAGTCAATGGGTCTGAACACTTTCCGAAGGCACTGTATATATTCTCACTATGATGAGGCTTTGGGTGTAGGTGCCTCCTTTCATTTCTGCACCAAATCATCTCCCAAAAAATGTATGTACCATAGACTTGCATTGGATTGCTCCAATCATACTCACCTTAAATTGTACTGCTTTATTAAATCAGTAAATTATGAATGTTTAGGCTCCCCTAATGGTATATACAGTATATAACTTAATTAGATTATACATTACTTTTTCTTAAATTATTAAATATTAAATATATTTACCTCAAAATTGTTTTGCTGGAATGACTTAGTTTTTGTTTCGAGGAAAAATATTAGATTATTAGTTGAGCAAGAGGTTTGGCAGCCAGGGAAAGTGTCCCAAGTAAAATTGGTGACATAAAGTGGTTTCTGTGAGAAATATAGGCAGGGGGTTAGATAGCCCACGTTCGTCCTTAGAATGCATAATCTAATGTTGTTTCCCACCATTCCATAATTTTGGTATAGCGTGTCCTCTTACCTGATTATCAGATGATTATCAGCTGTTGTCAAATACACGTGGGTATGAAAAGACAATTCTCTTCCTCAATAGCATGAAAAGCCGAAAATATTATGACCTGGCATTTAAAGCATAGCATTTTCTTTTAAACTTTATATACTAAAAAACATTATATTAGCATACCCAAAATGCTTACTATTTAGACCGCAAGTATGGGTATTCGGGCAAGTCCATTAAGAATAAATGGATTGGATTATGTATGAAGTAAATTCACGCAGGAGCGTCACTGAGAATATAGCAAAAATGGTTTCTTATTATGTCAACGATATATTGATTAGGTGCATGACGCCTTATTAGTGGTCCATTTTTGCCACTAGTCGGCATCGTAATGGTTTCGTTTTTTGGTGCATTCAAGACAACTGGGGAATCTGGTAAAAACTGAAAAATTGTGTCGTCATTGATCTCTTCATGTCGGAGAGATCGTGACTCTAGGAAGATGCCAGAGTTTCCGATTTGTAATTCCAAGTTGAATGACAGTTTAAAAAAAATCACAGTCTGAGCTCGTTTTTTTCAGAGTTCCCAGTTCTATTGAATGCACTGATGTCAGAGTTCTGCGATTTGCTTGTTCCGAGTTCTGAGTTCCGAGCTGTCTTGAACACACCATAAGATGGGAGCATATTATAGAATGAGAGGCAAAGCCTGTTGTACCACTAGTGCAGGCTTGGTCTAAACCAAAAATGGGCCCTGGGTATGTGAGAGGTGAGTCGCGAGTTATGAGAATACATCTATAATCACACACTATTTTGTTCTTAATTTGGGTTGTTGGATGACAATTTGGGTCACCGATGTTCAATTTCACATTTGCGTCTCGAGCTGAAAAGGTTTAAGTACCCCTAAAGTAAAGAGTCAACAGAAGCCCCTCAGGGGTTTCGGTTCCATGTTTGAGGGGACTTTCTGGTTTCAAGAGTAAGAGACATTCCGTTTCCAGAAATGTTTGGAATCCTCCTGCACTTTATGGACCCATTGCTTCAGCCACTGTGAGTTCTGCCTGAGGATGATGCCTGTCCTGAAGGTAAAATAATATGATTCTGTCTTCAGTAATGCTCTGTAGGTTTGGAGAAAGAGTCTGACTGTAGTAGGGTTGGGCTAAGAAGGGGTAAGAGTCTGGCTGTAGTAGGGTTGGGCTAAGAAGGGGTAAGAGTCTGTGCTTCAACCTAACGACAATAAAATACAAGAAAAGAAGAAAGGAAAGGCCACAGAGTGGCAATGGCATTGAATTGTTTCTGTTCAGCCTTGGAGTTTAAATGACCTGCATGTGGTTGGTTTCGATTCCTGCCTGCTTGTGCCTCTGTCCTCTTATCATGGCCCCCTTGTTGTGCTGCTGTGCTTCCTTTCTTTCTGTTCCTTTCTTTCTTATGGATTTTCACTGTTCTGTTTCGTCCTCCCCCTCTAGTTCAGGTGTAATCCACCATTGGCCCTGCTGGCTAGAAGTGCAAATCTTTTGAAAGGCAAGATACTATAGGTCTCTTCCTGGTTCAATAGTGATATCTCTTCCTGGTTCAATAGTGACATATTATCTCTGTCATATTTTTCTCTGACTAACTGTATAAAGCCATTGAGTGTCTCAATACAGTGTCTCAGAACAGAGGGGGATGGCTCTTTAATATTTCTTGTTCGTTTTGTATTTAAAAATGTGTTGTATGTGTTCAGTTGTTGAAATTTGTCTAAAGTTTGACTGTCTTTAACGAATGAAATGTAAATTTAAGTAACATTTCTGTGATTATGTTAATGAAACTACTTTCAGTATTCTATTTGCCAAGATTTAATCAAATGTCCGTTTTTCAGCCCACCTTCTTAAAGACAATTTTACCTTTCTGATATACACTGAGTATAACAAATATTAGGAACACCTTCCTAATATTGAGTTGACCCCCCCAACAAAACCTTTGTCCCTCAGAACAGCCTAAATTTGTTGGGGGTATAGACTCTACAGAGTGTCAAAAGCATTCCACAGGGATGTTGGCCCATGTTCTCTCCAATGCTTCCTACATTAGTGTCAAGTTGGCTGAATGGTGGAGCATTCTTGATACATAGGGGAAACTTGAGCGTGAAGAACCCAGCAACGTTGCAATTAGTATGGGGTATGGGCCTGGCACCTACTACCATACCCCGTTGAAAAGCACTTATATTTTTTGTCTTGCCCATCCACCCTCTGAATGGCACACATACGCAATGCATGTGTCAGTTGTCTCAGGGCTTAAACATAATTATTTAACCCGTCTCCTCCCCTTCATCTACACTGATTTGAAGTGGGTTAAACAAGTGACATCAATAAGGGATCATAGCTTTCAGCTGGATTCACCTGGTCAGTCTATGACATGGAAAGAACAGGTGTTCTTAATGTTTTGTATAATCAGTTTACAATGTGCATTCGGGAAAGTATTCAGACCCCTTGACTTTTTCCACATTTTACTTTACAGCCTTATTCTAAAATGGATTAAATTGTTTTTTGTTTGTTACCCTCATCAATCTACAAACAATACCCCATAATGATAAAGCAAAAAACTGTTTTTTTAGACATTTTTTCAAATGTAAAATTAAAAACTGAGTGCACATTTACATAAGTATTCTGCTCCTTTACTCACTAATATGTTGAAGCACCTCGAGTCTTCTTGGGTATGACGCTACAGGCTTGACACAGCTGTATTTGGGGAGTTTCTCCCAGTCTTTTCTGCAGATCCTCTCAAGCTCTGTCAGGTTGGATGGGGAATGTCGCTTCACATTTATTTTCAGGTCTCTCCAGAGATGTTCGATCGTGTTCAAGTCCAGGCTCTGGCTGGGCCACTCAAGGACATTCAGAGACTTGTCCCGAAGCCAGTACTGCGTTGTCTTAGCTATGTGCTTAGGGTCGTTGTCCTGTTGGAAAGTGAACCTTCGCCCCAGAGCAGATTTTCATCAAGGATCTCTGTACTTTCCTCCGTTCATCTTTCCCTCGATCCTGACTCCCAGTCCGTGCAGCTGAAAAATAGCAGCATGATGCTGCCACCACCATGCTTCACCGTAAGGATGTGGCCAGGTTTCCTCCAGACGTGACACTTGGCATTAAGGCCAAATAGTTAAATCTTGGTTTCATCAGACCAGAGAATCTTGTTTCTCATGGTCTGAGAGTCTTTTAGGTGCCTTTTGGCAAACTCCAAGCAGGGTGTCGAGACTTTTACTGAGGAGTGGCTTCTGTCTGGTCACTCTACCATAAAGGCCTGATTGATGGAGTGCTGCATAGATGGATGTCCTTCTGGAAGGTTCTCCCATCTCCACAGAGGAACTCTGGAGCTCTGTCAGAGCATTTGTGTGTTGGTCACCTCCCTGACCAATGCCCTTCTCCCCCTGATTGCTCAGTTTGGCCAGGCAGCCAGCTCTAGGATGAGTATTGACGGTTCCAAACTTCTTCCATTTAAGAATGATGGAGGCCACTGTGTTCTTGGGGACCTTCAATGCTGCAGACATTTTTTAGTACCCTTCCCTAGATCTGTGCCTCGACACAATCCTTTCTCGGAGCTCTACAGACAATTCCTTCAACCTCATAGCTTGGTTTTTGCTCTGACATGCACGGTCAACTGTGGGACCTTATATAGACAGGTGTGTGCCTTTCCAAATCATGTCCAATCAACTGAATTTACCACAGGTGGACTCCAATCAAGTTGTAGAAACATCTCAAGGAAGATCAATGGAAACAGGATGTACCTGAGCTCAATTTTGAGTCTCATAACAAAGGGTCTGAATATTTATGTAAATAAGATATTTCTGATTTTTATTTTTAATACATTTGCAAAACTTCCTAAAAACCCTTTTTCGCTTTGTCATTATAGGCTATTGTGTGTAGATTATTTTATTGAATCCATTTTAGAATAAGGCTGTAACGTAACAAAATGTGGAAAAAGGGAAGGGGTCTGAACACTTTCCGAATGCTCTTTACATAACATATAACATGTTTTAAACTGGGTGGTTTGAGCCCTGAATGCTGATTGACAGACATCCGTGGTATATCAGACTGTATACCAGGGGTATGACAAAACATTTTTACTGCTGTAACAACATTGGTAACCCATTTATAAGAGTAATAAGGCACCTCTGGGGTTTGTGATATATGGCCAATGTACCACGGCTAAGGGCTGTGTCCAGGCACTCTGCGTTGCGTCGTGTCTTAGCCATGGTATATTGGCCATATACCACACCCACTCAGGCCTTAATGCTAAAATACAAACTGTGTATTATACTGATAACATTTACATTCGTATTGTATGTGATTAAATACCCAGCTCAGGCATTAGGTTTTAATATGTGTATTATAATGGCTGCTCAGAACAATCCATTCCCTTCAAACAATATACTGTTAGTTGAATACTGTCTGATGAAGGAATGGCCTTAAAACAGACAGGATAGTACAGTACAGTACTGTAGCTATAGCATCGTTAAAAAATCGCAATCACCTTGTTTGGGAACTTCAAGACACTTCAAGTATACACACCTTCTGCATCACCTCTTGGTTTGTGCGTGTGTGCGTACGTTTGTCTGTTCGTTCGTCTGTGTGTGTGTGTTTCTCCCTCTCCAGGCCTGAAGACCATTGTCGGTGCTCTAATCCAATCTGTGAAGAAATTGTCAGACGTTATGATCCTCACGGTCTTCTGTCTCAGTGTCTTCGCTTTGATTGGACTACAGCTCTTCATGGGCAACCTACGGCAAAAATGCGTGATTTGGCCAATCAACTCCACCGAGAACTACTTGGCCAACGGCAGCAAAGGCTTCGACTGGAATGAATACATCAATAACGACAGTAAGTAGCCTAGTCACAGTCAAACACACCAGGGTTGTGTTCTGTAGAGCACAGTGGCACACCATAGCAAAAGGTTTCAATTCTCTGGAAACCTTTGTCCTATATCCCTCTACATAGCTAGAGAGAATGTTTTTTTTATGCTGTTCTGTGTGTGTTTCTTTCACCAGCCAATTTCTACTTCCTGCCTGGACAATTGGATGCCCTTTTATGTGGCAACAGTTCAGATTCTGGGTGAGTACCTACTCTGTCTGTCTGTCTGTCTGTCTGTCTGTCTGTCTGTCTGTCTGTCTGTCTGTCTGTCTGTCTGTCTGTCTGTCTGTCTGTCTGTCTGTCTGTCTGTCTGTCTGTCCTCTTCAGACCCACTCTTCTCTTATCCTTTTATTAAACCAGACAACTGTACGATACGGCAACCATGATGTTTTTGTTTGTACAGTGCATTTTGAAAGTATTCAGACCCCTTCACATTTTCCACGTTTGTTACGTTACTGCCTTATTCTAAAATGGATTAAATAAAATTAAAATCCTGATCAATCTACACACAATACCCCATAAGCGTAAACTGTATTTTTTTTGCAAATTTATTACAAATAAAAAACAGAAATACTTTATTTACATAAGTATTTAGACCCTTTGCTATGAGACTTAAAATTGATCTCAGGTGCATTCTGTTTCCATTGATCATCCTTGAGATGTTTCTGCAACTTGACTGGAGTCCACCTGTGGTAAATTCAGTTGCTTGGGTCCAACAGTTGACCGTGCATGTAAGAGCAAAAACCAAGCTATGAGGTCAAGGGAATTGTCCGTAGAGCTCCGAGACAGGTTTGTGTCGAGGCACAGATCTGGGGAAGGGTACCAAAAAATGTCTGCAGCATTGAAGGTCCCCAAGAACACAATGGCCTCCATCATTCTTAAATGGAAGAAGTTTGGAACCGTCAATACTCGTCCTAGAGCTGGCTGCCTGGCCAAACTGAGCAATCAGGGGGAGAAGGGCATTGGTCAGGGAGGTGACCAAGACACAAATGCTCTGACAGAGCTCCAGAGTTCCTCTGTGGAGATGGGAGAACCTTCCAGAAGGACATCCATCTATGCAGCACTCCATCAATCAGGCCTTTATGGTAGAGTGACCAGACAGTAGCCACTCCTCAGTAAAAGGCACTTGACAGCCCACTTGGCCCACTAAAGACTCTGACCATGAGGGACAAGATTATCTGGTCTGATTTAACCAAGATTAAACTCTTTGGCCTAAATGCTAAATGTCACATTTAGAGGAAACCAGCACCATCCCTACAGTGAAGCATGGTGGTTGCAGCATCATGCTGTGAGGATATTTTCAGCGGCAGGGACTGGGAGACTAGTCAGGATTGAGGCAAAGATGAACGGCGCAAAATACAGAGAGATCTTGATGAAAACCTGCTCCAGAGTGCTCAGGACCTGAGACTGGGGCGAATGTTCACCTTCCAACAGGACAAAAACCCTAAGCACACAGCCAAGACAACGCAGGAGTGGCTTCGGGACAAGTCTCTGAATGTCCTCCCAGCGAGAGTCCGGACTTGAACCCGATCGAACATCTCTGGAGAGTCCTGAAAATAGCTGTGCAACAACACTCCCCATCCAACCTGACAGAGCTTGAGAGGATCTGCAGGGAAGAATGGGAGAAACTCTCCAAATCCAGTTGTGCCACGCTTGTAGCGTCATACCCACTAAGACTCAAGTCTCCAACAACATACTGAGTAAAGGGTCTGAATACTTATGTAAATGTCATATTTCAGTTTCTTATTTTTAATACATTTGCAAAAATACAAATACAGTTTTAGATTTTTAATGATGGGACATTGTTTGGAGATTGATGAGGGGGGGGGGTTGAATCAATTTTAAAATAAGGCTGGGACATAACAAAATGTGGAAAAAGTGAAGGGGTATGATTACTTTCCAAATGCACTGTATACAGTTGAATGAGTCATTGAATGGCTGTGTGGCCCTCTCTCCTCTCCCCCCAGCCGCTGCCCCGAGGGCTACACATGCATGAAAGCTGGGAGGAATCCAAACTACGGTTACACCAGCTTCGATAGCTTTGGATGGGCTTTCCTGGCTCTCTTCAGACTCATGACACAGGACTTCTGGGAGAACCTCTACATGCTGGTGAGTATGATATACATTATGATAAACAGTATGGTATACATTATTATAAACATTATGCAGTATGATATACAGTAGGACATACAGTATGATATAGGGTAAACAGTATGATATACAGTATTATATACAGTATACACTACCGTTGAAAAGTTTGGGGTCACTTAGAAATGTCCTTGTTTTTTAAAGAAAAGCTATTTTTTTGCCCATTAAAATAACATCAAATTGACCAGAAATACAGTGTAGACATTGTTAATGTTGTAAATGACTACTGTAGCTGGAAACGGCTGATTTTTTAATGGAATATCTACATAGGCGTACAGAGGCCCATTATCAGCAACCATCACTCCTGTGTTCCAATGGCACGTTGTGTTAGCTAATCCAAGTTTATAATTTTAAAAGGCTAATTGATCATTAGGAAACTCTTTTGCAATTATGTTAGCACAGCTGAAAACTGTTGTTCTGATTACAGAAGCAATACAACTGGGCTTTTTTAGACTAGTTGAGTATCTGGAGCATCAGTATTTGTGGGTTCGATTACAGGCTTAAAATGGTCAGAAACAAAGATTTTTCTTCTGAAACTCATCAGTCTATTCTTGTTCTGATAAATGAAGGCTATTCCATGCGAGAAACGGAAGATCTCGTACAACGCTATGAACTACTCCCTTCACAGAACAGCGCAAACTGTCTCTAACCAGAATAGAAAGAGGAGTGGGAGGCCCCGGTGCACAACTGAGCAAAAGGACAAATACATTAGTGTCTAGTTTGAGAAACAGACGCCTCAGAAGTCCTCAACTGGCAGCTTCATTAAATAGTACCCGCAAAACACCAACATCTCAACGTCAACAGTGAAAAGGCGACTCCGGGATGCTGGCCTTCTAGGCAGAGTTGCAAAGAAAAAGCCATATCTCAGACAAGCCAATAAAATATTAAAATTTGCAAAAGAAAACAGACACTGGACAGAGGAAGATTGGAAAAAAGTGTTATGGACAGACAAATCTAAGTTTGAGGTGTTCGCATCACAATGAAGAATATTTGTGAGATGCAGAAAAACTGAAATTATGCTGGAGGAGTGCTTGATGCCATCTGTCAAGCATGGTGGAGGCAATGTGATGGTCTGGTGGTGCTTTGGTGGTGGTAAAGTTGTAGATTTGTACATGGTAAAAGGGATCTTGAAGAAGGCAGGCTATCACTCCATTTTGCAACGCCATGCCATACCCTGTGGACGCCGCTTAATTGGAGCCAATTTCCTCCTACAACAGGACAATGACCCAAAGCACAGCTCCAAACGATGCAAGAACTATTTAGGGGAAAAGCAGTCAGCTGGTATTCTGTCTATAATGGAGTGGCCAGTGCAGTCACTGGATCTCAACCCTATTGAGCTGTTGTGGGAGAAGCTTGACCGTACAGAGGCCCATGGTACGTAAGAAGTGCCCATCAAGCCAATCCAACTTGTGGGAGGTGCTTCAAGAAGCATGGGGTGAAATCTCTTCAGATTACCTCAACAAATTGACAACTAGAATGCTCAAGGTCTGCAAGCCTGTAATTGCTGCAAATGGAGGATTCTTTGACGAAAGCAAAGTTTGAAGGACACAATTATTATTTCCATTAAACATCATTATTTATAACCTTGTCATCGTCTTGACTATATTTCCTATTCGTTTTACAATTAATTTCAAGTATGTTTTCATGGAAAACAAGGAGTTTTATAAGTGACCCCAAACTTTTGAACGGTAGTGTATATCTATGATATTGTATCTCTATGCTGGTGAGACAGGCTTGTTGTTTCACATGGTCATCCTTTACCAAATTATATATTGGTTTGGTTTTCACTTTTGAGTCAAATGCAAAATGTGTTGTCCACATATTCAGCTGTCCGATTTGCTTAACTTTGGGTGATATTATACATTACATCTTTACACCCCCATTACAGTATAGATTACAGCACAGTATAGCAATAATGCCTGGGGGAAGGGAGGATAGTATTTTCTTATACCTGAGATACAGGGAAAATGGCACCCTATTCCCTATATAGTGCACTACTTTTGGCCATATATTTTCTTGGGATTTTTGTGTCTGATGGTGTCTCAAGGAGAGTGGAATATGCAACTGGCCAATAGTAGTGCACTACATATAGGTATCGAATGCCATTTCAGACACATGCAAGGACAACCGCTAGTAGAGAACACTGGATTCCTGTCAAGAGAAAGATATCCCTCCCACCTTCCACCTGCTACTGTATGACCCAAAGACTCCCCATCCTCCAGTCCAATATAAATACTGTGTTCTCCGGGCTCAACTCGCACAGGCTTTCAGCCTAGCAGCTTCACCTCCATATGCTGGCTCTTGGATCGACTCATGCTGTCTTGCAGCTCAGCGTTCTCATATTCATACTATGGCTCTTTGCTCAATTTATCCTTTTTTACAGTTCAGCAATTTAATCTACATACTGTGGCTCCTGGCTCGACTCATGCTGCCTGTTTTACAGCCTAATCTCCACACTGTGTCTCCTGGCTCGACTCATACTGCCTTCTTTACAGCCTAATCTCCATACTGTGGCCCCTGGCTCGACTCATGCTGCCTGTTTTACAGCCTAATTTCCACACTGTTGGCTCCTTATTCCATAGTGCACTACATATTTAGGGTGCCATATGGGATGCAGCTCCTCAGCCAGACAGGCTCTCTAGAATGGTGGAAAGAGACGCTTAGGCTTTGTCATACGGAGCAGAGAGGGCAGGAGTGGTCAGAGGGAGGAGAGGGAAAGGATGAGGACCTGGGGATTACAGTATGGGAAATCAAGGAGACTACGTCTGCCTCCCAAATGGCACCTTGTTCCCTATATAGCGAGACACTTTTGACCCGGGCCCATAGGGCTATGGTTAAAGTAGTGCACTATATAGGGAATTGGGTGCAGTTTGGGATGCAGGTTACATGGCTTCTTCTCTCTTAGCTCAGAAGAGACCCGTTTTTTGATCAGATCTCCAAATCTACTGTTGTGCACGTGCCAGTGTTCGCTCATCTGAGCTTTGTAATATGGAGACTCAAGTCACCGTTTGCATTCATCTGTATTCCAGAAGGATATTTGTGCTCTCCTGTTTTAAATCAAGATACTACAGTACAATATGTGCTGGTTTTCTAAGGAGGAAAATCTGAAATGATCTGAAATGATTTCCCAGTGTATTGTATCAGATTGTCCGACCATTATGGTTCATCCTAGCATTTAGATTATGCATGCATTAACTACCCGCTCAAAAATGACCAGGTTTTAAGATTGCAGCTCTGTATCCAGAGTATGCTCAGGTGTGTGTGTGTGTAGAATATTTGGTCTGCAGTACATTTACATTGTGGTCATTTAGCAGACGCACTTATCCAGAGCGACTTACAGTGAGTGCAGTCATCTTAAGGTAAAACATTTCAAAATGTTTTTAAAATGTTAAGATAGCTTTGAGAGACAACCGCATATCACGGTCTTGGTGAGACAGTTATTTTATGGACTCTGCTGTCCTAATGTCAGGGGGAAGTCTATGTGTGGAATAGGAGGACAGTAGAATTCCTGTCCTTTTGGCAGTTTGTGCTCTTACCCTGTCTTGCTGGGGAGTGTCGCAGTGTGTTGTGTTGAATATTCTTACCAGCACTACATGTAAACCGCATCCATAATTGATGGGGTAGGGAATTGCTTCTGCCAGAACCCAGGAAGTCCTCTCTCTCTGCCTCAACTCTGCTCCCTACAGACCATACACCCTCTTTTGAAGGGCCCTAGTGCAGACCATACTTTACTCCCTCTTTTGAAAGGGGAACTAAATGTGCATCCAAAATGGCAACCTATTCCCTAAGTGGACTACTTTTTTCCCTAGTAGACTGAAATATTTCCTCTGCATTTATATAGTAGAAAACTAGTACATGACATGGATAATGTAATATATACATGGAATTATGAATAGTACTATGAACCATTTAAGCGACGGGCTATTTTGAAAGGCTGCTTTTAAAGGTATGCTGGAGTCTTCTTTGTCTGCTGCTCTGTGCTTCTGCTCGAGCCTCTTAATCCTCTCTCCGCTGGGGATAGCATCCCAATTCACTGAAATCATTGGGCTTCAGTTAGCTAGCTCGCTAGCTCGCTGGTGGAGTGTGCTTCTACTGCACTGCTTGGAAATCTAGGTCAAAATGCAGATATTGGGGAGTTGTGCCCATGCTGGGAAACTAATACACACACACACACACTGGGAACCTAGCGAAATGCAGTCAGTGCATGGAAGTGCTTCTGGCGCTGGCACACCCAAGAATAATTCCTACTTCCTAGTTTCAAATCAGTTATAAATCATTGATTATCAGCGTACATAATGTACATGACAGTGAATTTGAATCAGCATCACGCTCTAGTATGCAGAAGGGGATCTAAATATAATTGATTGTGTTTAAAGTGAGGAAGTGTTACAGTAGATTCTACATTTCCACACAGCCTGGATATCTTCACGACTACTCAGTAACTGATACATAACCTCTGACCTCTACCCTCTAACTCTACCTCAATATGAACCACACAGCCCTGTCATATGTTAGCAGTGGAATGAACCAGATCTGAGTACGGGGGGGACAAAGTGACAGCCTATTCTGGAGGACTGGATAAGTGACAAGTGTCTGATGCTCTGCTGTACTCTCTGTTCTCTTCCAGACCCTGAGGATGGCAGGGAAGGGATGTTGTTTGGTTTAGAGGTCAGTGGTTATAGGTCGAATATCAGTGTATCCGACCCTCTGTTGTCTTCTCTCTCCCCTCCCAGACCCTGCGGGCAGCAGGGAAGACCTACATGATCTTCTTTGTGCTGGTGATCTTCGTGGGTTCCTTCTACCTGGTCAATCTGATCCTGGCTGTGGTGGCCATGGCCTATGAGGAGCAGAACCAGGCCACCATGGAGGAGGCCGAGCAAAAAGAGGCTGAGTTCAAAGCCATGCTGGAGCAGATCAAGAACCAGCAAGAGGCTGCACAGGTCAGTATCCCAGTGTCTTTGTGTCTCAGCACGTCTATGAGGTTGCGAAATGGCACCCTTTTCCGGATATAGTGCATATGTGTTTGGTCATTTGTGTTTGTTTCTCTGTCTCTGTTGTCACTGGCTCTGCAGGAGGCCACACAGGTCAGTGTCTGTCTGTCTGTTCTGTTCTGTCTGTCTGTTCTGTCTGTCAGTTCTGTCTGACCGTCTGTCTGTCTCTCAGCAGCTTTCTGTGTATACTGTATGTGCTTGTCTTTCTATTGCCACTGTCTCTGCTTACTTTACTCCTATCCTTGACTGTCTCTTTGGTTTAAATCTGTTGTGCCTAATATAAGCAGTGGAGCCGTGTTCGTTACCGTGCTCCTATACCTCACTGTGTTTGTGACGGAGGTGAGTAACCTTGCCTGAGACCTGAAGATCTGCATGGGCTTTCTGAGCCAATGCCTAGGCTTTGGCTTAGCGGGCTAATGCACTCTTCTGGCTCACAGCAAACCGGGGTTCGAACCCTGTCTGTCACATATGCTTAGTTTAAGTCTGTTTAGCCTGATATAAGCTGTACAGCCATGTCTCTGAAGCCTAGCTACGCAAAATGGCCGTTCTGCGTACTTGCTTAGCAAAAAATGCACACTTCCACAGCCCCAAGTGAAGTAAGTCAAGTGCAGCTGCAGCCCCGCAATTTGTATCTTGATGGAACTATGCAGGATTGCCATTTTGAGTAGCTAGCTAAATGCATTGCGTATTTGCACAGTGTATAAATTAGGCTTCAGGAGGGCTGGACACACAGGTGTTTTTTTCACTCTCTCTGTCCTGGTGTTGCGGTCTGCGATAGGCCAACGCCATGGCGACGTCGGCAGGCACGGTGTCGGAGGACGTAGCGGAGGACGACGGTGGGGGGAACCTGTCCTGTAGCTCGTCAGAGATGTCCAAGCTCAGTTCCAAGAGCGCCAAGGAGCGGCGCAACCGCAAGAAGAAGTGGCGCCAGAAAGAGCAGTCACAAAGGGAGGAGAAGGGGGACTGCGAGAAGTTCGTCAAATCCGAGTCAGACGACGGCAGCAAGAGGAGCCGCTTCCGTTTCCCTGACAACCGGTTGGGTCGAAAGTCTTCCATCATGAACCAGGTGAGATGACGAAGGTTGAAGGTCACGGTGCAATGTATTCTGGGGCATAGATCATTTAGCCTTGAGCGATAAACTCAGATAAACACTATTTAGAGCTTTGTAATGTATCTGTTTAAGGCTCCTACTACAGTGTGAAGTATATTGGTTGTAGCTAAAGGTTATAACCAGTTTATAGCATCATAACAGATACAGTACTGTGCGTATATTTGTTGTAGCTAAAGATACAGTAGCATGCATTCAAGGCTTGAATTATTAACAGTGAGTACATGAATGTTTCAGTGAGAGAAGAGCAGTCACACAGTGTTGTTTTGCTCTGGCATCTTTCATAGGGTACTGTTACTGTATCTGTTCAACAACACAGGGCAGTATTCGTTCATGTGTTCATGTGAATTCTATGGGTGTTAGAACTATGTTTTGTCTGAGATCTTGGTCATCGTCATCATCAGTATTAGAGAATAGACCCGCTAACCAGATGAGTACTCAAGCAGGCTTACGGATACAGTACAGGTCCAGGTTCACAGTGAGAACAGTGGTATGCGTTACAGCTCATACTTCCATAGAATAACTAGAATGGAGAATCTCATTCAAATCAATGTTCCGACTTCGCGTGGACTGGCAGCAATATTGAGTGTACCCATAGAAGAAAAACACAAAGTAGAAGCAGGAAGTGAATCTTTCCCATGCAGCGTTGGGCTCAGCTGTGTGTTTCTCCTGTCTGACTGTCCTGTGTTTGACCTTGCTGGGGTAGGATGTCAGTCACCTAATTATTTGATTATACGACAGGGTCTGGGTATGAGGGCACTGCGCTTTACTGGCTACAATCATACCTTACCAACCGGACCCACTACACCTCCCTCAATGGTCATACCTCTGACTCAGCTGCTGACACACCAGGGCTTTGTGCTGGGTTCCCTACTTTCCATCATCTACATCCTCCTCCTTGGTCAGATCCTCCGCTACTTCAATCTCGACTTCCACTGCTACGCCGAAGGCACCCAGATCTACCTGAGCACCAAATCCCTCCTCAAACGCACCTCTGACCCGCATTGAATCCTGCCACATTAAAAACCTGGATGCAACACAACTTCCTCAAGCTAAACAGTGGCAAAATCAAACTCCTTCTCATAGGCACCAAAACCACACTCTGCAAAGTTGGCAACCTCACTCTCACCATTGATGACACCATTGGTCCCCCTGCGTGCACGCAACCTTGGCGTCCTCCTGGACTCCACCCTCTCCTTCGACCACTACATCCAACAAACTGTCAAATCCTCATTCTTCAAAGCTTCCGTCCTTCCATCCAGCTGAAACTCTCCTTCACACATTCATCACCTCCTGTCTCAACTACTGCAACTCACTACTCTCCAGCATCAACTCAAGCTCCCTCCGTAAGATCCAAATGGTTCAGAACTCTGCAGCCCAACTCCTCACGCACACTAAGTCCTGGCAGCACATCACCCCCATCCTCAGTGAACTCCACTGGCTCCCTGTCTCCCAACGCATTAACTACAATATCCTCCCTCTGACCTACAAAGCCCTTCATCACCTTGCCCCCCGCCCCCTACCTCTCTGACCTTCTTCTCCCCTAGCACCCTACTCGCTCACTCCGTTCCACCACAGCAGGCCACCTTGCCGTTCCCAAGTGCGACACATCAGTCTTTTCCCTTCTTTAAGCCCCTCCCCCTTCTCTTTTTGACCTTTTCTGTTTCTTCCTGTTGTTAGTCTGCCGTTGTCTTGTTTGGATCTCTGTTCTTTGTTTAGTTTTGACAATTGCAAAGCAGCATTGGATCATTGAAAATATAAGTCCAATATATTATTTTTATTATGATGCATTTCCCTGTGTTTAGTAGGTTACTTGATCACTCTCCATCAGCATTTCCCTAAGTGACACACACACACACACACACACACACACACACACACACACACACACACACACACACACACACACACACACACACACACACACACACACACACACACACACACACACACACACACACACACACACACACACACACACACACACACACACACACACAGATGTTGCCTTTCATTTTGACCCCAGAATTGATGACAACGAGGATTGTCCCAAGTAATGGCACAATCAATGACCCAAAACAACCCCCTTCGTCTCTTTTCTTCTCTCAAGGAGATTGGACTTCTCATAGGGATCCTATAATTCCATATGTAGTTCAATAGGAATTCCACCTTCCTTTCATGTTTTTGAAGCTACATTTAGACCAAGGCTCTCCAACCCTCTCCAACCCTGTTCCTGGACAACTACTTCCTGTAGGTTTTCACTCCAACCCCAGTTGTAACTAACCTGATTCAACTTATCAACCAGCTAATTATTACAATCAGGTGCACTGGATTAGGGCTGGAGAGAGAACCTACGGGACGGAGATCCCTGATGTAGACAGTACTAAAACAGATAAAGACGTAAGGCAGGAGGACAGATAGTAGGAAAGGTGGTTGTGGGGATTCAACCCACGCCCTTCAGTGCTCTTTTGTATGCTTTGTGTCAGGAGTTTTACACAGCTACATCAATCTCTCTCCTCTCGTTTCCTCTTCTCTCCTCATCTCATTGTCTTCTTGTCCTCTTGCAGTCCCTCCTCAGTATCCCAGGCTCGCCGTTCCTGTCGAGGCACAACAGCAAGAGCAGCATCTTCAGCTTCAAGGGCCGCGGCAAGGACGTGGGCTCGGAGAACGAGTTCGCCGATGACGAGCATAGCACTGTGGAGGAGTGCGAGGAGAGGCGGGACTCCCTGTTCAGCCCGTACCGACGGAGCAGCTACACGGGCTACCACCATGGCGGCGGGAAGAGGAACTCAACGGTGGACTGCAACGGCGTGGTGTCGCTGATCAGTCCGGGGACCGGCGGACGCCTTCTGCCTGAGGTGAAAATAGATAAGGCATCTGCTGACGACAGTGTAAGGAAGTCAATGAGTAACTCAGACCCGTCTCGTCTAGGCATGGCCCCCTCTTTCTCAACTTTCTCTCTTCCCTCACTTTCTTATTCTCTCTGTCTCTCTTCTCAACTTTTTTCTTTGCAAGCCCGTATGTCTGCGCTATCTGCGCTCGCCCTCCTCCCCTGCTCCTAGTGTCTCGTGTATGATATGCTGCCCCCCCAACCCAAAGAAGCAAAATAGAGAAACTTTAGTTTACTTTATCAGAAAAAACATGTTCTTATTGTTACTTTATAACTGGGGTTTTCAGTGACTTCCAGCATACTGTTGTTTTATATCTCAGCGTTTTCATTTTCTCGCTCCAAACGGTGTTACATTGCATTGACATTAAAGGGATAGTTTGAGATTTTGGCAACAAGGCCCTTGCTCCTGTATACTTCCAGTCATTGCACTCATGCTAGTTAATAATGGCTCCAGAAACTTACCTTCAACTTCATTCAGACTGCACACAGAGACATAATGGTATCCATGAGTTCATCTGACACTGTGTAAGTAGAAAAAAGGGCTTAATTGCCAAAATCTTTAACTATCCCTTTAACATTTTAGTCATTTAGCAAACTGTCTTATCTTAGAGCGACGTACAGTCAGTGCATTCAACTAAGATGGGTATAAACAACCACATATAACAGTCATTGTAAGTAAAAACCCTCTTCAAAATAGAGGAAATATTTCCTTCCTTTTCAAACAATCAACAGTGAGCAAACCAAAACAAACAAAACGGAAAAAAAACAAACCAATCTTTCTCTCTTGCTAGTAAGCAGCATGGTAGTTTGACCTGCCCTTCTACCAGGTCTTGTACAATGTTTTGAACTAGCCAGCATGATAACAACCAAACTAGTGGCTATGATGTCTATCCTATCCTCTCCTACTCTTTGACTTGGTGCATGCTCAATGCATGACGACTGGAACGACCGCAATCCGAATAGTGTTGCCCCTGTGTTCTCCTAGTGTTCTCCTACAGTAACCAGACTACTCTTCCCTCTATGTTCTCCTCAAATGCTACAGGATTTGTTACAGGACTTGAAGGTGATATTTCAGGGTCAAATAGAACATGGATTACTATCAGATAGTGTGGAGTTCTGAGTGTGGATGGGGTTAGGGACAGGATAATGCTTGGCAAGTAGAAAAAAGGCTGTGTCTGAAATCTTTCTTGCCTACTACTTAATAAAACAGCATACTGTGCACTAATCATACTACATACTATTTAGAACGTACTGTCTAGTATAAATGTATGCAGTAAGCAACCAATATCAACATACTAGGCTCACCCCATACTGAGAAGGCCGTCGTCTAATGCGCAATTGCGTCGTTTCCCGCCACTCCTTCATTTTGCTATAGCGCGTCCTCTTATCTGATTATCAGCTGTTGTCAAACACACGTGGGTCTGAAAAGGCGCTTTTCTCCCTCAATAGTGTTGCAGCGAATTCTACTAGATATAAAAGGCGAAATTAGTATGACATCCTGGCATTTAAACCATATGACCTTTTCAAAATGTCACATACTTTAAAACGTTCAATTTTCTTATACTCAATCAGCCTACTATTGAGAACGCAAGTACGGGTATTCGGACACGGTCAAAGGGGCAGCATTGAAACATTTAGGCAGGGGGACATTTAGTTAGAATGGGTGTGATGTAATGGTGGTTGGAACCTATTTGACACGTTTCAGAGAATAGGTAAGTCACAACGTTAATACCGACACACACAAATACAAAACACTTCCCTGCTCAATATCAGAATGTTACATTCTTATTCAAGTATTATGTAACTGTCAAATATCCCCATACCACTGCTCCCACACTGGCTGCGTATGACCTGCATGTTTCTAGACACAACATATTCTCAACATCTAGCAACAACAAGACAAATACAGTACTATCCGCTGTGCCAACCAAAGAATGACCAACCTCCAATATGGGCCTAACCCCTCCTTCCAATCCAGTCTTGTTACAAGAGCACATCCCTCCCTGGCCAGCGATGGCGCTGTGGGATGGTGTTCATGGTTTGACTACCATCAGTGCTTGATTCTTCTTCTTCCTCCTGGCAGCCCACTACTGAGGTTGAGGTGAAGAAGAAGCTGTCTGGTTCCCTGATGGTGTCTGTGGACCAGCTCAATACCTCCTTCGGAAGGAAAGAGCGGGCCAACAGTGTCATGAGCGTCATCACCAACACACTAGTGGAGGGTACTGTCCCTATACTATTCATACTATTAATTTCCCGACACTAACTAACTAGCTATTTCCATGCTCTATTGTTTTCAGCTGACAGTGTAAACCAAAAAGTTTCAAATCTGATGTCGAAGAAAGGCAGATCTTACTTCCCATATACATATTCTAAACCTTAGATGCCCTTTTTTTTGGACAAACAGTTCTTTCTATTTCGCTATTTCTTTTTCTAACTGATTTAAGATAAGATTTTTACGCTAAAGACTTTATTAATCCCCAAACGGGATTCAACTGAGGTGCCCTTCTCTCTCGTTGGACGAACAGTTCAACATCTATATCTATATACACTACCGGTCAAACATTTTAGAACACCTACTCACTGAAGGGTTTGTCTTTATTTGTACTATTTTCTACATTGTAGAATATTGGTGAAGACATCAAATCTATGAAATAACATATATGGAATCACGTAGAAACCAAAAAAGTATTAAACAAATCCAAATAAATGTGAGATTCTTCAAATTAGCCACCCTTTGCCTTGATGACAGCTTTGCACACTCTTGACATTCTCTCAACCAGCTTCACCTGGAATGCTTTTCCAACAGTCTTGAAGGAGTTCCCACATATGCTGAGCACTTGTTGGCTGCTTTTCCTTCACTCTGCGGTTCGACTCATCCCAAACCATCTCAGTTAGGTTGAGGTTGGGTGATTGTGGAGGCCAGGTCATCTGATGCAGCACTCCATCACTCTCCTTCTTGGTCAAATGTCCCTTACACAGCCTGGAGGTGTGTTGGGTCTTTGTCCTGTTGAAAAGCAAATGAAAGTCCTACCAGATGATAGTCCTGCAGAATGCTGTTGTATCCATGCTGGTTAAGTGTGCCTTGAATTCTAAATAAATCACAGACAGTGTCACCAGTAAAGCACCCCCACACCATTACACCTCCTCCTCCATGCTTTGCGGTGGGAACTGCACATGCGAACATCATCCGCTCACCCACACCGCGTCTCACAAAGACACTGCTGTTGGAACCAAAAATCTCCAACTTGGACTCCCGACCAAATGACAAATTTCCACCGGTCTAATGTCCAGATTTTCCATATTGACTTACCTTCATGTCTTAAAGTAATGATGGACTGTCATTTCTCTTTGTTTATTTGAGCTGTTCTTGCCATAATATGTACTTGGTCTTTTACCAAATAGGGCTATCTTCTGTATACACCCCTACCTTGTCACAACACAACTGATTGGCTCAAACACATTAAGAAGGAAAGAAATTCCACAAATGAACTTTTAACAAGGCACACCTGTTTATAGAAATGCATTCCAGATGACTACCTCATGAAACTGGTTGAGAGAATGCCAAGAGTTTCAAATGCTGTCATCAATGCAAAGGGTGGCTATTTGAATAATCTCAAAATATTACATTTATTTTGATTTTTTTAAAACACTTTTTTGGTTAATACATGATTCCATATTTCTTATTTCATAGTTCTGATGTCTTCACGGTTATTCCACAATGTAGAAAATAGTACAAATGAAGAAAAACCCTTGTATGAGTAGGTGTTCTAAAACTATTGCTTGTCATTCTTGTACTTACAGACACACTGCATGACATACATATTATTACTACTACATAAACAGAACATATTATCATTATTTTATAACATGTATCTCTGTGTTCTTTCAAATACTTTGAGTGTTTCCTTAAGCCTGGCTGTAGCACCAGGTGGGCAGGGACAGGATACGCACTGTTGGAGACTATTCTATTATTTGGAGTTTTGATATATTCCTTTCCTGGCGTGGTCTCTTAATCAATTTTCTCAGAACTGGAGGAGTCTCAGCGTAGTTGTCCACCTTGCTGGTATAAGTTCTCCAACATCTTCCTCATCTGGGAGTGTTGTCCCATCTGGCTGAAGATCAAGGAGATTGTCAACCTGATCGTCATGGACCCTTTCGTGGACCTGGCCATCACCATCTGTATCGTCCTCAACACCCTCTTCATGGCCATGGAGCACTACCCCATGACCCCGCACTTTGAGGAGGTGCTGTCTGTGGGAAATCTGGTGAGGATCTCTTTTTATTTGTGTGTGTGTGGTATTTTACAGCCGTTATAAGCTGGTACTTAACGGGGCATTTTTTTTAACCTCATATTCACATGTAGATACTGGTATGGCGCTGTAGATAATGAATATGAGGTTAAAAAAGTGGTGAAGTGCCACTTTAAAAAGTACTTTAAGCTGGTACTTCAAGTTAGTACTTTATATGGTATTAACTTAGAAAGTATATGGTAACATTAGACACTTTCTAGTATTTAGCTCAAATAATTCAACCCCCTTGATAGGACAGTCAGTAGAGGGGACGGGAAAGACAGGAGGAGAGTGTGTGTGTCAGACAGATTCATACGTGTGCACCTGGGGGCGGCCACACTAACTGCGAGCTAGACCACGATGTGACCACCGCAGGCCTCTCTCTCTCTCTCTCTCTCTCTCTCAACTCTCTGTCTTGTTTCCATTGTATATCCCATCATTGATAGTGTGTTCATTAAAAAAATGAACAGAATCTGGCATGTGATCATTATCTCGTCCTTGTCGTGGTGCGTTGACAATGACATCTCCTCCTATAAGATCTATTCGCTTGTCGTCTGCTGAGAGAGCTGTGTTATTTTGGTACACATAATTGGCAGTTCTTTCATTGGCTATTCAAAGCTAAATGAAAACGTTCCCGGACCCCCTACCTACAGTGTCCCTGAATCTATACACATCATCCTTGTGTCTTTCTCTTCTCTGCTCCTCTCCTCTCTCCTTCTCTCCCCCCTCCTCTCTCCCCATTTCTTACATGGGGCTGGTCTGTATACTGTAGGAGTCTTTCTCTCTCTCTGTCCTTTTTCCTTTCTCTCATCCACCCCCCTTATCATATGATTCTTCTGTGCTGCTATTTCCTTGTCCCATGCAGCAATCTGCTTCTCGCTGCCTGCTCTGTCTCTGTGCTGCATGCCAGGCTGGTGGGTGGCCCACATTAATATTTTATGCTGCCTGATCGATGAGCTCCCCTAAAATGGTGCCTGAAGAACGGCTCTTTCTTTCTGAAATCCCAACCTGGCCCTTTTTACAATTAGCATTTCTACAGGAACTGAGTCAAATTCCTGAGCTGCACATACGGTTTCAGCATATTGCTTAGGGCCTTAAGCCTACTAGCTAATGCAAGCTAAAGCTATAGCAACTAGCTGATGCTGTTATCATGGATGCTATTAGAATTTCCACAGAAACACAGTAAAAGTAGAGCTAATGCACGTAGGATTTTACTGACTAGTTAGCATGTTAGCTAAAGCTACTAGTTCATGTTGTTAGCATGGATAGCATATTAGTAGAACACAGTCTCTCTTTCTGTAGTATGGTTAGGATATTGAAATTAGCGGTTTGATCAATTTACAGCAGCTGGAAAATGTATCACTTTCAGTAAATTGTGAGATCAGTCTTTTACATATAATACCAGTGTGTGTTTGTTGTGAAATAATTTGTGATATTCAGCATCGGCAGTGTGTGTGTTCTGTTAGAGGTATTTTCAGTCATGGGTTGGGTATAACCTTGTAGCATGAGTCATCTTCACGCACACAAATGCTCTCATGCACACACACACACACACACACACACACACACACACACACACACACACACACACACACACACACACACACACACACACACACACACACACACACACACACACACACACACACACACACACACACACACACACACACACACACACACACACACACACACACACGTGCACGCACACACAAACACTGCCCGGCCACGCCTTGATCTATGGACACCCAGGGTGTTACATCAGCTGACTCCATGATTAACTGTGACCTTTAGCCATTCATTAGACTCATTAGCAGAACACAGAGGTGTCACAGTGGCCTTACTGACTTCAGAGCAGCTGTAAGGAATGGAAAGTAAGGATTTTAAGCACTGACTAGCCGGGCTAGTAAACCACAATAGCTACTAGCTTAGGTGACATTCTGCTAGCCAAATGTCTGCCCTGTGATGAAAATGTCACTGTCCTAAGGGAGCTAGTTTTGCACATTATGAATGTGAAGGCAGACTACACAAGGGTCTTCTTCAGACAGAGAAACACACGCCATGGAGACATTGGAAATGCATTCAAAGAGACTCCAGAAAGCGTTCTTGAATATTAATTGAAGTAAGTGCTAGCCTCTTGCTAGTGGGCTAATCTTAATTTCCATCTAAGGTAGTGCTCACCGCTAACTTTTTGAAAGAATTATGGTACCAGTTCCTACAGTACGTCTGACCTCTGTTTGTCACTTTGGAAGGTAAGTGTTTCCATAGCAGCTACTCTAACTGACCTCTGACCTCTATTTGTCCCTGCCAGGTGTTCACAGGGATCTTTGCTGTGGAGATGTTTGCCAAGCTGGTTGCCATGGATCCTTACTACTACTTCCAGGAAGGGTGGAACTGCTTTGATGGCTTCATTGTGACCCTATCGTTAGTGGAGCTGGCATTGGCTGACGTGGAGGGCCTGTCCGTGCTCAGATCATTCCGATTGGTAATCTCTCTTTTAGCCCCGTCCTCCCCCCAAATGTACGCGTCTGTCAGTTGTGTACACAAATCATATCAATTCCACAGTGTGCATTGATTCACGGGCTGAATGATTACATGGTGTTGCTCAACTACAGCACTGTCTGTTGTAGTGATACATTTACTTGTATGCAATACAACTTACTCTATATACTGTTTTCATAATGACTACTTCTGCTCTATCAATTATCATACCAATACCCCAAGAGCCATTTCCGCAACCAGAACTATTGATCACTCAAACCCCAGCTGCTAATGAGTATTTTCCTCTCTCCCTTCTTCCATCATTCTCACATCCTCTCTTCCCCCCCTCTCTCTCTCTTCCTCCCTCCCATCTCCATCACTCTCTTCCATGCCCCTCTCCCTCAGCTAAGAGTGTTTAAACTGGCCAAGTCATGGCCCACACTCAACATGCTGATCAAGATCATCGGTAACTCTGTTGGCGCCCTGGGAAACCTGACCCTCGTCTTAGCGCTCATCGTCTTCATCTTTGCCGTGGTCGGCATGCAGCTGTTCGGCAAGAACTACAAAGACTGTGTGTGTAAGATCGCCCTGGACTGTAAGCTGCCCCGCTGGCACATGCACGACTTCTTCCACTCGTTCCTGATGGTGTTCCGGGTGCTGTGCGGGGAGTGGATCGAGACCATGTGGGACTGTATGGAGGTGGCCGGACAGGGCATGTGTCTCATCGTCTTCATGATGGTCATGGTCATCGGGAACTTGGTGGTAAGTGTCCCCAGAGTGTATCTTTGTATACAATACTAGCCTTCCTGATGGTCCTCAAACCCCAGTCGCCATAACCAAGGGCGGTGACCGTAATCGCCGGCCCAAGAAACGTAACTCCCTGGGAGCAGTTTGCCGTCTTATGAACGGCAGGTTCGCTGCACTACACATACCAGGTCCCATGTGTACACACATCTCCGTTGGCCATACCAGTTCCACCCTCACGTCTGACCCAGTGTGTGCCTGATTCTCCTCCCTACAGGTGTTGAACCTTTTCCTTGCCTTGCTGCTGTCCTCGTTCAGCGCAGACAACTTAGCCGCAACAGATGACGACGGAGAGATGAACAACCTTCAGATCTCCGTCATCCGCATCAAGAAGGGCATCGCCTGGTTCAAGATCAAGCTGGCAGAGTTGGTGCTCAGCTTGACCAAGAAGCCGCCGGTGGAGGATGAACAGAAACCTTTAGACGACATGTACAACAAGAAACTGAACTGTATCGCCAACCACAGTGGTGTGGATATCAACCGCGACCTGGACTACACCAAGAATGGTAACGGCACCACTAGTGGTATAGGGAGCAGCGTCGGGAAGTACATGATCGACGAGGACCACATGTCCTTCATCCACAACCCGAACCTGACCGTGTGCGTTCCCATCGCGGTCGGAGAGTCCGACTTCGAGAACCTCAACACCGAGGACTTCAGTAGCGAGTCGGAGAACGAGAACAGCAAAGAGGTGAGTGAACAGAGAGTTAGTTAGCCACATGTTTAATGCACATGTCGCCATGAGAACCTGGTACCTCAATATGGCTCTGATGAAAAGTAGCACATGGCCAGGAATAGGGTGCCATTTTAGACAAACCCATAGTTTGTCTCTTGATAATGATGTTGTAATGTTGTGGTAATGTTGTGGTAATGACGCAGGAGGTCATTTGAGGATTATGTTGTAGTAACGTTGTGGTGTTTTTGCAGGGGGTAAGTAACGTTGTGGTTATGTTGTAATGTTGCAGCGATGCAGTAATGTTGCATGGGGGGAGGGGGGGTAATGTTGTGGTCGCCAAATGGTGTGGTTATGTTGTGGTAATGTTGCATTAATGTTGTGGTAATGTTGTGGTACTGCTCTGGTAATGTTGCGGCAGTCTTATTGTAGTGTTGCGGTAATGTTGTATCAATGCTTTGGTAATGTTGAGGTAATCTTATTGTAATGTTGTGGTGATGTTGTAGTAATGTTGTAGTAATGCATTGCTCCATTGTTGCTGTTCTGTGGTCTCCTGGCGGTAAAAGCACGGGTGTGGTCACCAGTTTAACATTAGTTTCCGCTGCCCAAGGCTCTAATGTAACTCCATTACTCATATATACACACACTCATATAGTAATGGCTACACCCGTGGATGAAATGGATATCTGCTGACCTGTTTTTTTCCTTTTCTTCTTAAAACGTCGCCAATACATTTAGCAGTATGGCTAGAGTGGAGGGTTATTTGATATTCCACCCCTGTAGGCCACAGTACGTCTTAAATCTGTGGCATATCACAATGTTAGGAATTGCAGTCGGCTGCTGTGGCTTTGATATTTACAGTTAAGCCTCATCGTCTGTAGTTTCGCATTTTAAGGCAACTTGAATCGCTCATTGGAGGCTCTCGTTTAAAATCTAGGGCTCGCTAATGTAATGTAAAGTCCAGGTGAATTACAACCAGGTCATTGGTACTCTGCTAGTCATGGCATGTGTTTTCTCAAGGTCATTTAGAACACGTCGAGCATGACAGATCACACACTCAGCATGTGGACATGGGTAGACGCAACTCATTGTGTGTACGACCAGAATGTATCTTAGCCCCAGGACCATGTCTACATCATCTTCTTCATCATCCTTTAATCTCTGTATCGTCATCTGTCTGTCTACCTATATGAAGCCTTTAGGGAGGTAGCTATTTATACATCGAGACAGGAAGTGAGACGCGCTGTAATGCACGCAGCAGTATGTATGAATGGCTGTGAGAGAGGCTTCGCCGTTTGTCATGTCTCTCTCTCTCTCTCGTCTGTCTCTCTCTGTGTACCAAGAACCCAGGATCCATTGCTGCAGACAGGGCTATTGATCAGTCAACCTGCTGCTGATGATGTGTTGTCTCTCTGTCCCTTGTCCTGTCATTCTCTCTCTGTGTGTTTTTGTGTCTGTGTGTCTCTCTGTCGCTCGCTCTCTGTCCCTCTCTCGCTCCGCGTCTGTCTGTATCTCTGTGCATGTGCGTGTGTGTGTGTGTGTGTGCATCTCTGTCTGTGTGTGTAGCTGGACGACACCAGCTCATCGGAGGGCAGCACCATAGACATCAAGCCTGATGTGGAGGTGGAGGCGGTGGTGGTGGAGGCTGTGGAAGAGTACCTAGACCCAGAAAACTGTTGGACACCTGGTAGGACTGCACCTTGCTCTTCCTTGTCCCGCCCCTCTGTGCCCTGCCCCGCCCCTCCCTGCTCTGCCACTCTGAACCACTCCTTGCCCTCCCTGCCCTAAACCATACCCTGACACTCCCTTGTGCCCCTCCCTGCCCTGCTCCTCCCAGTTTGTCATTCATACATTATTTTCAATGTTTTAGTAACGGTATGATGTTGTGTGTTTGCTCCTGTCCCCTTCCGTACAGAGTGTATTATCAAGTATCCATGCTGCGACGTGCCCATCACTCACGGGTGGGGAAAATATTGGTGGTTCCTGAGAAAGACATGCTATCTAATTGTGGAGCATAACTGGTTCGAAACCGTCATTATCTTTATGATCCTACTCAGTAGTGGGGCCCTGGTAAGTCACAGTGTGGAAAGTTAACACACACACAAAAATATGCATGTTCACACACACACACACACACACACAAAAAATGCATGTTCACACACACACACACACAGTGAGACAGAGAGGCTTTGGTCAAAAGGTGTGCACTAGACAATAGTGTAGGGTGCCATTTCGGACGCAGAAAGGAGGTTGAGTGTGAGTGGAGAAGGTTGGCTATTTAAGGGCTGTGTTTCTCCCTGACTGGCTTTGAGGACATAGGACACAACATGGAGTGGTGCGGTCAGCAGGCCCAGTCACTGAAAAGGGTGGGAGGGAGGGGCCAGGCAGGAGCATCCCAGCCAGTCACTGTACTAAGGAGGGTGGGAGGGAGGGGCCAGGCAGGAGCATCCCAGCCAGTCACTGTACTAAGGAGGGTGGGAGGGAGGGGCCAAGCTGAAGCATCCCAGCCAGTCACTGTACTAAGGAGGGTGGGAGGGAGGGGCCAAGCTGAAGCATCCCAGCCAGTCACTGTACTAAGGAGGGTGGGAGGGAGGGGCCAAGCTGAAGCATCCCAGCCAGTCACTGTACTAAGGAGGGTGGGAGGGAGGGGCCAAGCTGAAGCATCCCAGCCAGTCACTGTACTAAGGAGGGTGGGAGGGAGGGGCCAAGCTGAAGCATCCCAGCCAGTCACTGTACTAAGAAGGGTGGGGGGGATGGGCTAAGCTGAAGCATCCCAGCCAGTCACTGTACTAAGAAGGGTGGGGGGGATGGGCTAAGCTGAAGCATCCCAGCCAGTCACTGTACTAAGAAGGGTGGGGGGATGGGCCAAGCTGAAGCATCCCAGCCAGTCACTGTACTAAGAAGGGTGGGGGGGATGGGCCGGGCAGGAGCATCTCAGTCAGTCACTGTACTAAGAAGGGTGGGGGGATGGGCCAAGCTGAAGCATCCCAGCCAGTCACTGTACTAAGAAGGGTGGGGGGATGGGCCGGGCAGGAGCATCTCAGTCAGTCACTGTACTAAGAAGGGTGGGGGGATGGGCCAAGCTGAAGCATCTCAGTCAGTCACTGTACTAAGAAGGGTGGGGGGATGGGCCGGGCAGGAGCATCTCAGCCAGTCACTGTACTAAGAAGGGTGGGGGGGATGGGCCGGGCAGGAGCATCTCAGCCAGTCACTGTACTAAGAAGGGTGGGGGGATGGGCCGGGCAGGAGCATCTCAGTCAGTCACTGTACTAAGAAGGGTGGGGGGGATGGGCCAGGCAGGAGCATCTCAGCCAGTCACTGTACTAAGGAGGGTGGGGGTAGGGGCCAGGCAGGAGCATCTCAGCCAGTCACTGTACTAAGAAGGGTGGGGGGATGGGCCAGGCAGGAGCATCTCAGCCAGTCACTGTACTAAGGAGGGTGGGGGTAGGGGCCAGGCAGGAGCATCTCAGTCAGTCACTGTACTAAGAAGGGTGGGGGGATGGGCCGGGCAGGAGCATCTCAGCCAGTCACTGTACTAAGGAGGGTGGGGGTAGGGGCCAGGCAGGAGCATCTCAGCCAGTCACTGTACTAAGAAGGGTGGGGGGATGGGCCGGGCAGGAGCATCTCAGCCAGTCACTGTACTAAGAAGGGTGGGGGGATGGGCCGGGCAGGAGCATCTCAGCCAGTCACTGTACTAAGAAGGGTGGGAGGGATGGGCCGGGCAGGAGCATCTCAGCCAGTCACTGTACTAAGGAGGGTGGGGGTAGGGGCCGGGCAGGAGCATCTCAGCCAGTCACTGTACTAAGGAGGGTGGGGGTAGGGGCCGGGCAGGAGCATCTCAGCCAGTCACTGTACTGTGTGGTCCTTCTGTGGCTCAGTTGGTAGAGTATGGCGCTTGTAACGCCAGGGTAGTGGGTTCGATTCCCGGGACCACCCATACGTAGAATGTATGCACACATGACTGTAAGTCGCTTTGGATAAAAGCGTCAGCTAAATGGCATATATTATTATTATTATTATATTAAGAAGGGTGAGGGGGATGGGCCGGGCAGGAGCATCTCAGCCAGTCACTGTACTAAGAAGGGTGGGGGGATGGGCCGGGCAGGAGCATCTCAGCCAGTCACTGTACTAAGGAGGGTGGGGGTAGTGGCCAGGCAGGAGCATCTCAGCCAGTCACTGTACTAAGGAGGGTGGGAGGATGGGCCAGGCAGGAGCATCTCAGCCAGTCACTGTACTAAGAAGGGTGGGAGGATGGGCCAGGCAGGAGCATTTCAGCCAGTCACTGTACTAAGAAGGGTGGGGGGGATGGGCCAGGCAGGAGCATCTCAGCCAGTCACTGTCCTAAGAAGGGGGGATGGGCCAGGCAGGAGCATCTCAGCCAGTCACTGTTCTAAGAAGGGGGGTGACTGCCATCTGAGACATATATGGACTCTCTCTGTGATTAATGGACTGTACCATTTATCCGAGAGGGGATCTAATGGACTGTGTGATTTATCAGATAGGATAGGCGGGGGGAATCTATTTCTGGGGCCAAGGGAGCTATGTCCTCAGGCATGACGTCAAATCAGCAGGAATGGAATAGTGCAATCAATACTACATTTTCCTGGGAATTTTAAATATTATTTTTTTGTCATGATTGAGCAACAGAACCGTTGCTGTGTACACTTTCATCACTTTTAATGTAAATAGTCTGTTGACTTTATTGTGTCTCTAATCCTCCATGATTTGTTTTATATTCGTTGTTGTACTTATATGGCTGAGGCAAATGATAGGCTATGTATTTAAAATCTTTCAATAAATTAATCAATCCCAGAGCATGTTCGTTTTACCCACCAATTCAGCTGAAGATAACCGTGTATTTGCCCCCCAGGCTTTTGAGGATGTGTACATCCAGCAGAGGAAGACCATCAGGACCATCTTGGAATACGCCGACAGTGTGTTCACATACATCTTTATCCTAGAGATGTTGCTCAAGTGGGTCGCCTACGGATTCCACAAGTACTTCACCAACGCCTGGTGCTGGCTCGACTTCTTTATTGTCGATGTAAGTAACATTTTCTGGTTCTTTATGGTAGATTTGGTAGCCATTTTGTATAGGCAGGATAGGAGGCTAGGACCTTAGAAATAGAATTGACTTGAATGGGGAGGCCCATTCTAGGAATTCTATTTCTATGGCAACCGCACTCTGTTGAAGCAACATACTATACTGTGTACATTCTAAAACACTGCCTGTCATGTAGAGTTACAGTGAAAAACACACATTGTTATGTAAAAATAGATATATTTCATATATTATATATAGGGCCTACGGCGTGCTTTCAGCCACACAGTACACTGTTAAAGTAGCTGTCCAGTGTTTCCAGATTTCTATGAAATATGATCTATAATTAATTACAATATGAGTGAAATAGTTTTCCTTCCAAATATTTTTTTATTAAGTATGTTTGAAAAGCAGCTTTTTTTTGTGTTTGAATGGTGTGGGCGTACACAAACAACAGAAATATTTTTTTATGACACGTAAAACAGCTGATTGGCCAGTTCAGCCAATGAGACGTCTCAGACAAAAACATTATGTCATACTCTATGAGAAAATAGAAGAACAAAATTAAACGGTCTGTTTGTGACACAAGTTTGAGTTTTTTTCCTCTAATTTATGCTTTGGCAACAAATATGACTATAGGACGAGTTAACATCTCGATTTGAGTATGAGTTGACAGATGACGTGTTTTTAAAAGTGAGATTTTCACTGGACAGTTACTTTAAGTTATCCCTTATAGAGGTATTCGGTACTGTGACTCCTAACATAGGCTTCTGTCTAACAGGGTGTGGTGTGGTATGGTAGGGTTGAGAGGACAGATAGAGTAGTAAAAACGAACAGCAACTTCATGTTATGCAATGGGTGAGAAGACATGATGATATTCACATTAACAGAAAGTGTAGGATTCATCAATCTTACAATATCCAATATCCATATCCCAAGAGAACATGGAAGTGTTTACTATACCATGAGTTAGTCCATCAATTTGAAGTGAATCTATGTCTCTTCACCACTTGCATCTCCATGAAGTCATTTCTCTCTCTCTCTGTTTATTTGGTTTCTTGTCAATCTGCAATGCTTGAATATGAACGGCAATTCTCTGTTTGTGAGTTTGGCTATTATGTGCCTTCGTGTGCGATGAAGCAAGGAATTGTGCGCTCTCTGTTTCCCCATCATGTGCAAATAGAAACCAATTCTATTGTTTTATGACATAACAGCGGTAAGAAAAATGATTCGAATTTGATGACAATGATATTGGAATGTGAATGCTGGTAGCTAAGCAGCAGTACAAATTGGAATCAATCAGCCAATCAATAACCAAGATTATTGATCAACATATTCAAGCAATGCTCAGCAACAACAGGGTATGCGTCCTCTACTGTCCTCTACCGTGTCTCTACTGTGTCCTCTGCTGTGTCTCTGACCTGTCTAGAGTGCAATCTACTGTATGTCTAATGTACTGGATGTCTTTTATATCTCTGTGTTATTGGTCATTCTCTGCCCCTTCTGTGACACAACTCTTGACAGTCTTTGGAACAGTGGAATTTCTTTAATTCCGTTATTAAATTCTAAGTTGATTAATTCATTCTAAATGAATCCAGGACCATTGAATTGATTAGTTATGGGAATGATAATTCACGGTTGGTTGCTTTAACAGTAATATATATATATATATATATATATATATATATATATATATATATATATATATATATATATATATATATATAAAACAGGCAGAGAAATTCCTTCAGACTTGAAAGTTGACGCCTCAGCAAGGGGCATTGAGTAATGTCATGGTGCCAAGATATGATCCAATCCCCTGACTGAACTGTGTCTGTGGTGTGGAAATCCTGCTTCGGTGGTCAGATTTGGCCAATGACCTTGGTTATTACCTTGTCATTGGAAAGATGAAGAAGCTCTCTTCTGTGTGTTGTTGAACTCTTACCTCTGTCCTTGAACTAACCACCTCTCAACAGTCGCCGACACACTGTTTGTGTGGTCCAGACCAAGCCATCTCTGTCTGACAGGAGTTCTATCTGACCCCTAATGGTTGGAGGTTAGATATGATCAGTGGAGGCTGGTGAGGGAAGGACGGCTCATAGTAATAGCTGGAATGGAATGGTGTCAAACACATTGATGGAATTACGTGTTTGATACCATTCCGTTGCAGCCATTACCGTGAGCCCGTCCTCCAAATTAAAGTGCCACCAGCCTCCACTGGAGATGATACAGTATGAGAATGTGACTGTTGACCCCATAGAGATCCTGTGATTCTCTATGTATTTCCGTGGTTGACCCATCTATTCTTAAACACACCGAACAAACACTGCTGAGACGCACCGAAAAGACAAAACGGCGAAAAGCAGCGGGTGGCCGTGCTCTGTTAGCGAACACCTGTTGGGTGTCAACGAACGGTGGTGATACAACATGTAGACTCGAAATGAACAGAAAATGACACCCGCCCGCTGTTTTTAGCCGTTGGTAGTCATGGTGTGTTTTGGCCTTTACGGTCACAGTATGCTTGACTTTACAATAGGCTGTATTGATTGGCATCAGCCATTGTCAGAGTTAAAGGCATGATATACCGATCTCATTTGAGTACAGTTACTTCCTTTTCATGCCTTTTTAAAATGACATTGTTACTCAGTAAATCCCTAAGGAATAATCAACTTGAATTAATTACAGTCTTTTTGCTAACTATTTTCAGTCGTTGTTAATGTCAAACATGTTCCAGATATGGTGCTGTTTTATGTACAGTAGTAACTGAGGTAGAATATAGTTAACACTAACCTAAAACGTACCGTAGTTTACAAAACAATCATGTAAAACACAAGACACAAGTTCTACCTAAATCTAATTGAAGTCCTATATGTACACCACAGAGTTAGTGACCCCTCTATGGACTGACTGACTCCAATGTAACCCACGACCCAGAGCCATTGATATACACTACAATAGAGTTAGGTGGTGAGTTTGGTGCCACTATGGGGTTCTATCAGAACACTTCACCAAACTCTGTATATTGATGGCTCTACCACGCCCCTCCCCAACCCCTTCTTTACCCACAACCCTCGGCTTCAGCCCGAGCCAACAGGGTTGTGATGCACAGAGCTGCAGTGTGTTCATTGTTGCGGTGTGAACCAACACTTGGGAGGATGGCAGTACTGTACTACGGCCGTACAGTGGCCTACATTTCCCAAGATGCACTTGGGATGGTCGTATGGTATGGGGGCCGACAATTCCCTCCCAAGCTGTCAATGTTTTACAACAAAGTGTGACATACCCCCACCCCCTATCCCCCTCCCTCCCTCCTTCCCTCGACCCAACCCCCACCACCCTCCCGTCCTCCTTAAAGTCTTAGGCTTCCTCTTACCCCAGGAATGTTGTGAGTGACCTTTGACCTTGTGCTGAGGTGATGATGTAATGATGGTGGCAGCCAGTTGGTAAGTTTGGTCCTCCAGACTGGCAAACAAGCAGTCAGTCCCTCTTAAAATGCTGCTGTGCCTCACCGAGTCTAGGACGTCCTGGGTAGTCCGTCTGTTTGTGGCCTGTCTGTGACTCTATTGTCTGTCATTGTGATGTCTGTGGTTTGGTTTGGAGTTAACCATGTCTCTCTGTGGGCACCATCAGAAGGGGGACACCATCATTGCTTAAGTTTATACGAGCATGAATTACTCTCTGTGTGTGTGTGTGCGTGTTTATCTGTTCCACATACCTTTTGTGTTTTGATATATTTCTGTTGAGTTATATTTTCATTGGCCTCTCTGGTTCTTGATTTGTATTTTAGAAATGTGAATAGCAAATGTGATACAGTAGAATTACAATGAGAAGACAGAATAACTTACTGGGCCCTTGCTTTGTTTAGCCATACATTACTTACCTCTAGACTATTTGGTCCAAAAGTTGAGGAATAGATTTCTGATCAAATCAGATGCTTTACATTGTTGAGAAAACAGTCAGTTACAGTACACCGCTATCTTAATGACACTATCTTAATAATACAGTACAGTATTTCTTTGGATACCAACGTTTTTATGCAGGACTCAGTACTCTTCAATTATATAACCACAGTGCTGTAAGGTAGAATCTAGATCAAAACAAATCCTTCTAGTAAAGCTAGTAGCCAGTCGAGTTTGGGGATGGAGTCGTTACGTAATAGCGGAATGAGGCTGGATCCATCCATCCATCCTTTTATTTTATAAGACATTTAGCCATTTTCATCATTGTTGTTTTTGTTCTGTTTGATTTTAGTTTCCGTTGTCTTTCTGTTTTTCTTTCTGTTTCTGTTCCACTGTTCCTCATTGGATCACAGCCCAGAGATGTGATTGGCCTTGCCTTGCAGAGCTCGACGCTGATTCGCTGAGGGCTGCCACACCCACACAGCAGGCCCCTTGATCTCTAAAGGGGAGGGGCACTCCAAGGGGTCAGGCTGAGGCTGAAGGTGACAAATACCCCAAATACTGTGACGGTAGAATAAAGGCAAAATCTTTATTTTATTTTTGTGTATCTGTTTAAAAGAAGCACAATGGAAATAAGTCAGTGACTTATCCTTGAAGTGTGTTTTTTTTCTCTAAATGATTAATAAATTCAATCAATTTATCATCGCCATGATCATACAGCTTGCTGGGTTATTATACAGCTATACTGATTATTAACAAATGGGAGGTCCTCAACTAAAATAATTGAGCCACCTAGAATCTGATGGAATCGTGTGTAATATACAGGTCAAACGGAGTCCTGGAGACTCAGGAGCCCTTGAACCACATAACCCAGAGATGACTCATCATGAGTCACGAGTCCAGTGGTGAGTTCCATGCCGATAGCTTCATCGCCGTCAACTGGAATGACCAGAGTTCCATTGCACGTAGTATATCAGTTTTCATTGACTGTAGTACTGCCAATGGCCTTAAAATCTAAATAAAGATTTTGCCTTTGTTAGAATCCCCCCTCTATCTGTGACTGGTCTGGTCAGCTTTGGATGTTGTGTTCTTTGCAGTGAGTTTGACCAGTATGGTCTGGTTGGCTGGTTGGAGGTGCCTTCACATGTTTTTACTGTGCACCACTGTTTTCCCTTTGTTAAGGAACTGGTGCTCTCTCTCTTCCCAGTCTCACCACCTGAACAATGGCAGCGTGAGGAGATCGGGCCAAACTTTTTGTGTTTGCCGTTCTCAGAACTATTAGATGGACATCTGTAATGTTGAATCAATGAGATACTGAAGTACCATTTAGTTACGTCGGGGTGGGGGGTCAATTCTATTTCAATTCAGGAAGTAAACGGAAATGACTAATGATGAAAATTGACATTGGAATTTCAGTTGACTTCCTAAATTGACGGAAAAAGCCATTGCCACAACTGGCCTTGCTCTCCTCTCTTCACTATATGCCTACTGGTTCTGCTTTCCAGACTCATGGTACTCCGACCCCAATTATGTCTGCGATACAACAGGAAGTGGCTACTGTACAGGCCTGCTGGTCACAGCAGCTCCCCTTCATCTTCTAATGACAGACATTGCCTCCTTGAGGTGACCTCATCATTCCTTAACACCCTTCCCTCGCTTCTATACAGTGCATACAGTATGTGCTGCTGCCTATTTATCACCAGACTCTCCTGTTAATGATGACTCTGCAAAAGCTCCCTTTCCACTGAGTGTCTAATCTGATGCTTGAACTTAGTACCAAAGTTCCTAGTCCATTTCCAGAGGCTAAAACAGAGCTTAGAGAGTCTGAGGCCCAGCTCTGGGCTAAGCACTTACTGAGCGGTCCAATGCATTATTATCTAGCTATATTACAAAACCTCTGAGATGGAAGCAATTAATTTGTTGACTGTCGGTATGTTGCCTTTCTATGAATGATAAATGTGAAGAATGATGACTAATCAATATTTAAAGTGTCAAGCTTAGGGGAATTGTTTGTGTTGATTACAGAAAAGTGGGTGGGTAGTGTCATCCCCCAAAATCATATTTGCAAGTACAAATAAAACCTGATTAACGCTCATGAATTAAAAAAATATATATATTTAAAAATAAAAGAACTTGGGCCTCCTGGGTGGCGCAGTGGTTAAGGGCGCTGTACTGCAGCGCCAGCTGTGTCACCAGAGACTCTGGGTTCGCGCCCCGCTCTGTCGTAACCGGCCGCGACCGGGAGGTCCGTGGGGCGACGTACAATTGGCCTAGCGTCCTCCGGGTTAGGGAGGGCTTGGCCGGTAGGGATATCCTTGTCTCATCGTGCACCAGCGACTCCTGTGGCGGGCCAGGCGTAGTGCGTGCTAACCAAGGTTGCCAGGTGCACGGTGTTTCCTCCGACACATTGGTGCGGCTGGATTCCGGGTAGGATGCGCGCTGTGTTAAGAAGCAGTGCGTCTTGGTTGGGTTGTGTATCGGAGGACGCATGACTTTCAACCTTCGTCTCTCCCGAGCCCGTACTGGAGTTGTAGCGATGAGACAAAATAGGAGCTACTAAACAACTGGATGCCACGAAATTGGGGAGAAAAAGGGGTAAAATTAAAAAATATATTACATTTTTTAAAGAACTCGGGCCCCATGACTGAGTGGCAGGTGCGATACTGTGTGTGAGAGTGGGGGAGCAAGGTGAAGCTATTTATTTATTTTTACTTCACCTTTATTTAACCAGGTAGGCTAGTTGAGAACAAGTTCTCATTTGCAACTGCGACCTGGCCAAGATGAAGCGTAGCAATTCGACACATACAACAACACAGAGTTACACATGGAATAAACAAAAAGTACAGTCAATAATACAGTAGAACAAAAGAAAACAAAAAGTATATATACAGTGAGTGCAAATGAGGTAAGTTAAGGAAATAAATAGGCCATGGTGGCGAAGTTATTACAATATAGCAATTAAAACACTGAAATGGTAGATCGGCAGAAGATGAATGTGCAAGTAGAGATACTGGGGTGCAAAGGAGCAAGATAAATAAATAAAATAAATAAATACAGTATGGGGATGAGGTAGGTAGATAGATGGGCTGTTTACAGATGGGCTATGTACAGGTGCAGTGATCTGTGAGCTGCTCTGACAGCTGGTGCTTAAAGTTAGTGAGGGAGATGGGAGTCTCCAGCTTCAGAGATTTTTGCAGTTCTTTCCAGTCATTGGCAGCAGAGAACTAGAAGGAAAGACAACCAAAGGAGGAATTGGCTTTGGGGGTGACCAGTGAGATATACCTGCTGGAGTGCGTGCTACGAGTGGGTGCTGCTATGGTGACCAGTGAGCTGAGATAAGGCGGGGCTTTACCTAGTAGAGACTTGTAGATAACCTGCAGCCAGTGGGTTTGGCGACGAGTATGAAGCAAGGGTCAACCAACAGGTCACAATGGTGGGTAGTGTTTGGTGACAAAACAGATGGCACTGTGATAGACTGCATCCAGTTTGTTGAGTAGAGTGTTGGAGGTTATTTTATAGATGACATCATCAAAGTCGAGGATCGGTATGATGGTCAGTTTTACGAGGGTATGTTTGGCAGCATGAGTGAAGGACGCTTTGTTGTGAAATAGGAAGCCATTTCTAGATTTAATTTTGGATTGGAGATGCTTAATGTGAGTCTGGAAGGAGAATTTACAGTCTAACCAGACACCTAGGTATTTGTAGTTGTCCACATATTCTAAGTCACAACCGCCCAGAGTAGTGATGTTGGGCGGGAGGGCAGGTGTGGGCAGCGATCGGTTGAAGAGCATGCATTTGGTTTTACTTGCATTTAAGAGCAGTTGGAGGCCACGGAAGGAGAGTTGTATGGCATTGAAGCTCACTTAGCCCTGACAAATCCTTTCAGTACTTCACAAGTGCATAGCTTAGGGGTTGATTTGGTGTTGGGCCATTGTGTGTGAGAGTGGGGGAGAAGCACCCGTTTCTTTGAGGTTGTGTGTTGTTACCTGTTCCTGTGTGTAACTCTACTGTACTCAGTGTCTCTCCAGTGGTCCTTTAAGTGCCATCCAGTGCCAAATAACTAATGTGTCCAATCTCCCCTTAACCCTCTATCCCAACCCTTTACTACTGTCAGTGTGTGGTTAACTGTATGAATTGTATGTGGCTCCTATTTGATTCTAATGCTGTGTGAATATGATAAGGAGATTTTTGGCAAATCAAAATGACGTACATGTACATATTTACCTGTATTCTTTCTCTTAGGTTCCGTTAAGTTTGTCTGTCTTAAATTATATGGGATATTATGCCTCAGCCGAGCGCGACAGACATGGAGACACAATGTTAGAGGGGCCAGGGTAAGGTTCCACAAGTCTGTTGGGTTTTTATATTAACTTCTACAGGTTGTAACCTCTCTCCTTTCCTCCCTCCCCTCTTTCACCTCCTCCTCCTCCTCCTCCTCCTCCTCCCCAGTCCCCTTCGTTCGCCTGTCTGTATCTGTACTGAATCAGTCGTGTGCTGTGGCAAAACATTTTGGCCTATTTTTCCCTTCCTTTGAGTCTTATGTATTTCTCTTTCTCCTCTTTTTCTCTCTCTCTCTCTCAACCACAAGTTTCTTTGCAGGTACAAAGGAGTTTGTCAAGTCTCGTCCAACTGCCCTAAAATTACAGAAACAAACCCCTCCTCCTGCGGCCTACCTACTACTGCTACTAAAACACTACGCACATAAAACCTATACTAAACATTGACCTTCTCTCTCAATGTATATACATATATAAATGCAATATTATACATGTATATACATACATATAGATTTATGTGTGTATGTCAAGCAACTCTCTCCACCCAATGCCAGCCCTATTGCTCCAAGGGCTCTCGTCTGAGTCTCTCTTCTACTTTTAGAGAATATTCTCACTACTTCTAACAGTTTGGAACTCTTTTGCTTCTCTGTTTGTGTGTAGGTGTCTATAATCAGTCTGGTAGCTAATGCACTGGGCTACTCGGATCTAGGTCCTATTAAATCACTAAGGACACTAAGGGCCTTGAGACCCCTCAGAGCCTTGTCACGTTTTGAAGGGATGAGGGTAAGATCCAGAAGCTAAGCAGCTGATCCTTACGCATGCCCATTCAACAGTTCATTAAAGCATGCTAGGAACTGAAATATTTTCCAAAAAGTAACCAAACTCGATTTTTTTTTAATGACAAAAAAATGATACATTTATTTCTTGGGGGATTTTTTTTAATAGTAACTTGAAGAAAATAGTCAAGACAAGAAGTCACCTTTTCATGCACACAAATCCTGTACCATACTTTACACATACAATGTATATATAGATATATATATATATACGCACACGTCATGATGCAGCTGGAAGTGTAAAGTAATGTTAAATAGTAATGCTACAAAGTTATACAGTATTACCAGCAGGAACTATTTCCCTGGTTTCAATTGAATAAAAAAATATAAATACTAATTCATATTTTCAGTATTACTGCTATGAACAGAAAGAAAAGAACAAAAACGAGTGAACTAGAGGGACGTCACAAAGCTGCCTCATCACATAAAAACGAGTAAAATTAACTTGTTTTTTTAATTTTTTGTTTTTTGTTTTAATGATTGGCTCGAGGGATAAGATAAAAATTAATGTTAGTCAACACTACATGTCAACAAAGCCAAACTACATTTCATGGAACATTTGAATCAACAATTGGCTGTTCATTTGGCCTGATTATCAATCTCTGCTTTTAATCGAGAAGCCCCCCCCCCCCGCCCCCCTACCACCACCTGTCCCCAGTTCCCCTAACCCACCCTGACTCTCACCCCAACCACTATACTCACCCTATCATTTAACACATCTATCTGGCACAGAGAACAACCAGTAGGAACCAGGTACCTGGTGGTAAAGACAGGTTACAACTGGTTGTTGTCACCCGTAGTCCCTCTTTCTCTCTATCACATGTAGTCCCTTTCTATCTCCCTATCTTGGATTGGTTGCGTTGTCGTCTAGTTTGAGCTTACCACCCTCTCCACCCTCACCCTCTCCTGAAGCCTCGTATGTAAGTGCAGCACTGTGCAGCACCCCCTTACCTCTGCCCCTACCTCTCCTCCTAACCTTCCACTGCTCACTCCATCTTTGCCAAGTAGATCTGCTGGGCCTGCAGCAGGTCTCAGTCTGTCTTCTCCTCTCTGTTTCCTGCTTGTCCAGGATCTATCTGCATCATCAGGGACTGAGAAAGAACCACACATACACTCCACACTCCACATTGTTGTGGGTCTGAGAAGAGAATATTTTCTAATCTTCTGCCTGTGTCATTGTGATTATCACTTTGTGTGATGTTAAACGGCTGAATCGCAGAGGTCAGTTAAGTCATGTCAGTTAGTTCAATGTAGACCAGGGGCTTGAATGTGTAGACCGTTGGCCAGATGTGGCCCGAGAGCCGATTTAATGTAAATGCAGACCAGATTCAGTATCTTAACTTTTTGGTCTCCTTCTTGATCCTAAGGCAGAAGGTTAGGAAATATGCTGATAGGCTACCATCTCACCTAAGGCATTACTATCCCCATGTCATGACACAAAACATTACATAGCAACTATACTGCAGGTCTTATAGAGCTTCCTGCTTCCTGTTGCCTTCCACTCCCACAGGAAGTAAAACTGGGAGGCAACATTGTTTAGCACACTGGAGCTTTCTCTTATATGTTATATTTTCTCATATAAGAGGAGTGGGTTGGGTTGGGTGGCAGGCAGGCAGGCAGGGCCGATATTATATTAAACTACAAGGACCGCATTAGGACAGCACTCGTCTTTCTTAACCCCTAGACAGTCACATAGCATTTCCCCCATTCCTCTTCATAATGTCCCAAAAATGACAGACCAGGTGTAGTGGCCTAGACGTGTTCTATGCACTACTGTTACTACGGTACAGGAGAGGTTAGATAGCTAATCATCAATTTGACTGACATTTCTGTTCACACTGAAGTGCCCATTCATATTAAATATCCAGTGGCTAAATATGAGGATGACATTGCAAATACGAGCTGATGACATCACAAAACATTTAGGCCCCGGATAGGCTTTATGGATGTAGGCTACTATACGTATGAGTCCACCTCACAAAAATGTACATGGTAGTCATGTTTGTTTAGTTTGCTCAGGTATGAGACTAGCATTGAATTAGAAGAGTTGTATTTCTGTGGCGGCTAGACTGGTCAAAATTCCAATGTCATTTTTGGGTGAAAAACCATGGTACATTTTTTAAGGAATGTTGTAGTCAAACATTGCATTGCCCCTATGAATGATCTGATTCATTGGGTGTGTGTGGTAGGAGGTGAGGGTGACCCAGTAGGCCAATACAGTGATAAAAA
Source organism: Oncorhynchus keta (assembly GCF_023373465.1). NCBI lineage: Eukaryota > Metazoa > Chordata > Actinopteri > Salmoniformes > Salmonidae > Oncorhynchus > Oncorhynchus keta. The sequence goes on along the minus strand of NC_068447.1, from coordinate 43,958,361 downwards.
AAAATCGAAAATTACGTACTCGCCTATTCAAGACCATGTCTATGTTCATCAATTGAGTTGCTATTTTGTTTTGAAAACTTGAAATTCAACTGGACAAGTCAAAGTAGTAAATAAATTGATCGGGAAGTACGAGAATGGAGAGATGACACCGACAACCATAGTAATGAGAAGAGATTCTGGAGAGTTAGAATGTTGAGAACTCTTGCTGACTTGAATTTCCTGGCTGTTGCAATGGAAGGTTGTGATTGGAGGAGGCCAATGCAAGTCAACAGCTCTGAGCGAGCAGCATAACACAGCTTTACATTAGAATATATTGCACTGCTTAACATGCAATGACGCAATGGGCTGTTCCTACCTACCTGACTGCCTATGGTCACTTGTGAAATGCTATATCTTTAATTATGCTGCTTTGTAGCCTCGTTTGTATTTATTTTTTTGGAGCAATGCAATGTACTGTACAAGCATGACACAGTCGCCAAGTACAACCCTTACACCTGTCTAACTATATATTTTCTAATGAGCTTGCTCTCTAGTCTTTAGTCCTAAAAAATATTTTTCGATGATTAACTTTAAATGTAAACAAGTCAATAAAAATACCTTCCAGCTGCATCATGTAAAAAATGTGCAGCAGACACATTAGCAGGAAACATCATGAGTTACAGACCAATCACGCGGAGACCTTAGAACCACGGGACCTTTAGAATTGAGTTCTGAGAATCGTAAAACGGATGTCTGAGTTCTTAGAACAGAGGGACTGAATTCTAACTCTGCACCATCTACTGGTCTTGATTTGTGTCAAGAAGGTACACAAGTGTCAAATCCACTTGTCAGATAGATATGCGACATAAAGACAAGCAACATTTTTGGGGCGGTTATCTCTTTATCTCTCTATCCAAAACATTTCTCTCTCTGTTTATTTATCGATTCGAACGGTTCTTGAGATTGCACAACAATGCCATCCATGTAACAACACGCATGTACTCTAATTGCCGATGCACTTTATGCACTTTTGAAAGCCATTTTCCCTCTGCTTTGAGAATAGATTTATAATATATGATATATACAGGTGTATATATATTATATATGATATAAGGCATGGCCAATTTGATTATATAAGGCATGGCTAATATTACCTTGAATCTTTGAAAACAAGTTCAATTATACTACCTCAGTAGGAGCAAGTAGTTCATTCTCTCAGCATGTGCAGTGATATGTGTTCTCTTATGGGAAAGGTGGGAGGTGTGATGTTAGTGAGATGATGCGACATACTGCTAACTCTTTACGCATCGTGATCGTTCCTCTCAAAAGGTAGCTTTTCCTTCACAGCTATTTCATTTTTCACAATAGATTCTTTTGAACAAGCCTTCAGCTAAATTCAGCTATTTCAGTAAGCTATTTTTATAATATTTTTTGGGATGCTCACACAGAAAGAAGTTGGCACCCAACTACCTGAAGCGTCCATTCTGGCCATATGGTGTTTATCCAACCCCAGTGCCATAGCAGCCAGTTAGCAGCCAGTATCTCCATATGCCATAATCATTCAAGAGGAACAGTCAAAAGCCTGTAGTTAACACTTCCAATAACATGTAGAAAGAGAGTACCTATGATGTCATAATTTACATGTTAACCTTTCATAGAAGAGTTAACCTATATTTTTGGTTAAAATAAAGACATCCACTTCCGCTAAGCACTAAAAGCATTTGTAAGTAATATTTCTCCAAGAACCAATGGGTAAATCAATAAATATCCATCATTGACATGACCGTTGAACAGCTCCCAAAATCCCCGACTGTAGCTTTAAATAATCGTTGCAATGTCCTGCACGTTGCTGAGAGAATGCTGATCGGGAAGCTCTCGTTCTGCTCTCTGTCTGCCTGACTGTATGCAAGGAGGGAATATGGCTCCACAAAACAAGTCTGTCTGCTAAAAACAGATGACATGCATGCTTAGCTCAGCTGTGTGCCTGAGAGCTGCTGGTCTGGTCGGCCTGCCTAACACTGTTAGTGAGCTAGTGGTAAACCCCACTATGCACTACCCTCTTAGAAAAAAGGGTTCCTGAAGGGTTCTACTTGGAACCAAAAGGGTTCTACCTCAAACCAACAAGGGTTCTTCAAAGAGTTATTCTTTGGGGACAGCCAAATGACCCTTTTAGGTTCGAGAGAGTGTAGAATGCTGAGCTTAGTGCACATCAGTGTATGGAAGGCCGGTCTGGGGGGTGTTGTGGAAGTGGGACGTAGTCTATGTGTTGTGCCTCAAATTGCACCCTATTCCCTATATAGTGAACTACTTTTAACCAGAAAGTGCACTACTTTTGTAATATAGTAATGCGCTATACAGTATAGGGAATATGGTGCTATTTAGGATGCACCCTATGGATCAGAATGCTTTCCATTGCATTGAAATGATAATGTTAGTCTGGGTGGAGGGTGTGTAGAGTCTGTTTTATGAAAAGGGACAGATGGAGGGTGGTGAATGTTTGGAAAGAGATGAGGCCGCATACTGGTGTGGCAAAACACTTGTAGTTCAATTTGTTTGACAGTTATATGCTCACTCTAAAGGAAGGTGTGGCATTTGTGCGCAGACTCCTTAGGCAACCCTAGCGGTGTGCTCGAACAGATCCTAGACTATTCGTTCTAATTAGAACAGAGCTGATACTGCTCTTTTGCTGTTATACTATATTATATATGATTTTACTAAACTATACTATATTATACTGTAATATACTATATGATACTGTACTACACTATACTATACTGCTGTATTATATTATACGATACTCTACTATACTACAATATACACAAACATACTCGAAATTGTACTCTAACTATATTCTTAACCGTAGTGTAAACTATACTATACTTGATACTAATACCATAATAATGTTGAAACACAATTTTTGTTATGTGACTCCAATAATAAAACATGTCAAATTCAATTCCGCTACCACTTTCTGCTATAAGATGCCATGACAGTATGCTGCTGCTCTGATGGGGGTTGATAGGTATCATGGAGTATGTTTTGTCTCTCACACACTGTTCTATCCTCCTGTCTCCTCCGTCGGGTCGGGTCTAGGTGGTAGTCAACGCCCTGGTGGGAGCCATCCCCTCCATTATGAATGTGTTGCTGGTTTGCCTCATCTTTTGGCTGATTTTCAGCATCATGGGAGTCAACTTGTTTGCGGGCAAGTACTACTACTGTTTCAACCAGACCTCAGAGGATAACTTTCTTGCCACCGAAGTCAACAACAAGACACAGTGCCTGGCCCTTATTCATCAGAACTTCACTGAGGTCAGGTGGAAGAATGTCAAGATCAACTTTGACAACGTTGGTGCTGGATACCTGGCTCTGCTTCAAGTGGTGAGATTGTCACTTCATCCCCTCTCTCTCTCTCTTACACCCCCCCACACACACACACACGTCTATTCACTGTTTTTAACCTATTTTGTCATGTTGTGTCTACTCTTCTCTCTTCCTTCCATCCTCTTTCACAGCGCTCTGAGGCTCTTCTCTCTCCCTCTATTCCTCTCCTTTATGCATTTGTCCATTTCTTGGTTCTTTATACTGTTTTCCACATGCCCTCATTTCTTACCATGTACAAGCTCTTCTCCAGGACACACGTCAAATTTGGGTTTGACATTTTTTATTTTCCTTCATATGAAAACGACACTTAACTTTTTTTTGTGTGTTTTGAATATTCTAAGTTAATCGGATCTCTTTGCCTCCAAAGGCAACATTCAAAGGCTGGATGGATATCATGTACGCAGCCATAGACTCCAGAAGAGTGGAGGACCAGCCCATCTATGAAGACAACCTCTACATGTACATCTACTTCGTCATCTTCATCATCTTCGGATCCTTCTTCACCCTCAACCTCTTCATTGGTGTCATCATTGACAACTTCAACCAACAGAAGAAAAAGATAAGACCTATTTTCTCTCTTCCTCTTCCTCCTCCTTGTCCTCCTCTTTTTGCTAAAACCCTATAGCATATTATATACTGCTTTGTTGTAAAAAAAAACATGCTTATAACATGTTATAAAGCATTATACCTGGTCATATGAAAGTATCACAGTTTAATGTAGTTATTTACACTGTTTGCATACGGCTCTGAATGTGTAATGCGGCTAATGGTATTGTTATCAACGTTTGGCTAATGGCTTAGTGCTGTATTATTGGTTAGGGTTAGGTTTGGGTTGTAACCAAATGTTTGTGTGCCCCTCCTATACTTTGGAGGTCAGGACATCTTCATGACAGAGGAACAGAAGAAGTACTACAATGCCATGAAGAAACTGGGTTCAAAGAAGCCCCAGAAACCCATTCCCAGACCACAGGTTGGCTGTTGCTCTCTGCCTTTATTAGCCGGGCTTTATGGAGTGACATTAGTACCAACGGTTTGTTGGCAGTAATATCACTCCATATTTGTTTAGCCAGCTCAACACACATTATTGGACAAGGCTAGGCCTTTGTGGTGTACAACACTGCCACAAAAGAATGAAATCAGTATTGTCAGTATTTCATTGTTGACGGAACCCTGAATAGTGATATGGAAAGATGACAGAGACTATCGCCTTGTTGCTAGCGCCTACTCAACTTTGCAGTTTTCGGCTGTTTTTAGTGGGGGTTTCTTTTTGTTGCATTATTTGAACTATTCTCATGTGTCCTTTTTTATTCTTGTATGTATTATATTTTAGATGACTTAGTATGCATAACTGCATTGTTGAGGAAGAGCTTGCAAGGAAGCATTTCACTGTACTTTTTACACCTGCTGTATCCTGTGCATGTGACAAATAAACTCTGATTTGATGCTAACACTGAAATATTGATTTCAATCGATTGTGACAAGTGTTTCCCTGCGATTAACAAAATGTGTGTGTGTGTGTCGTCGTTGTTGTTGTTGTTGTTGTTGTTGTTGTCTGTGTGTGTGTTTTCTCTGCATGCGTACGTTTCTGTGTGTGTGTGTGTGTGTGTCTTGCTGTTGTCTCCTTGTCTCTACAGAACTATATCCAAGGGTTGGTGTTTGACTTTGTGACCCAGCAAGTCTTCGACATCTCCATTATGATGTTGATCTGCCTCAACATGGTCACCATGATGGTGGAGACAGACGACCAATCGGACGAGACGGAGAACATCCTCTATTGGGTCAACTTCATTTTCATCGTGGCTTTCACCATCGAGTTCGTCCTGAAACTCTTCGCCCTGCGCCACTACTACTTCACCAATGGCTGGAACGTGTTTGACACGGTCGTGGTCATCCTGTCCATCGCGGGTAAGTAGAGTGAGGCTGTGTAAGAAGTGTGAGGCTCTGTCTAGAATGGCACTCACTTCCTTATGTAGTGCACTACTTACTGGCCAGGACGCAGCGAAAAAGTACATTCTGTTTGCACTACATCAAAATGCACTGATTTTTCTCCGCAACAAGTCCTTTTTGTGGAAACAATCCGCTGGTGGGGAAATGGCATATTTTCTTTATGCGGATTGCAGAATATAATCGCATGAAATTCTGGAACCAATTGGATGGAAACGTAACTATAATTCCAAAAATCGTAGCTGGGAAGAGACATTTTGAAGGTAGACACTGGGTTGAGTCATTTCTGCTGACTGTGTGCTCTCTGTCTTGTCTCTACCTTCTCCCTCCACAGGCATGTTCCTGGCTGACATCATTGAGAAGTACTTCGTTTCACCAACCCTTTTCAGGGTTATCCGATTGGCTCGAATCGGCCGCATCCTGCGTCTGATCAAAGGAGCCAAGGGTATACGGACTTTACTCTTCGCCTTGATGATGTCACTTCCAGCCCTGTTCAACATTGGCCTCCTGCTCTTCCTGGTCATGTTCATCTTCAGCATCTTCGGAATGTCCAACTTCGGCTACGTCAAACACGGGGCCGGGATAGACGACATGTATAACTTTGAGACCTTCGGGAACAGCATGATCTGCTTATTCATGATCACTACTTCTGCAGGCTGGGATGGTCTCTTGCTCCCAATCCTCAACTACCCTCCTGACTGTGACCCAACCATGGAGAACCCAGGTGCACCGTCTACAGGCAACTGCGGCAACCCCTCAGTCGGCATATTTTTCTTTGTCATGTATATCATTATTTCCTTCCTTGTCGTAGTCAATATGTACATCGCCATCATCTTAGAGAATTTCAGTGTAGCGACAGAAGAGAGCGCCGACCCGCTCAGTGAAGACGACTTCGAGACCTTCTATGAAATCTGGGAGAAATTCGACCCCTCCGCTTCCCAGTTCATCACCTTCCAAAAACTGGGTGACTTTGCCGACACCCTGGAGCACCCTTTCCGCGTTCCCAAACCCAACACGATCGAGCTGATCGCCATGGACATGCCCATGGTCAGCGGCGACCGCATCCACTGCCTGGACATCCTGTTTGCCTTCACCAAGCGTGTGCTGGGCGACAGTGGCGAGCTGGACATGCTACGCACGCAGATGGAGGAGCGCTTCGTGGCGGCTAACCCGTCCAAGGTCTCATACGAGCCCATCACTTCTACACTGCGCCGGCGCCAGGAGGACGTATCCGCACGGTGCATCCAGAAAGCCTACCGCGCTCACCTGCTTAAACGGGGCTTCATCTGCAAGCGCAGGCCCAAGACCAAGCTGGAGAATGGTGGGACCAACAACGAGGAGAAGAAAGAGAGCACACCCTCCACCGCCTCTCTTCCCTCGTACGACAGCGTGACCAAACCTGACAAGGAGAAACAGGAGGAGAACGAGGGAGAGAGGAAAGAGAAGGACAGAAACCAAAAAGATGAACGGGAATCGAAGTGTTAGTTAGGGTTCAGTGACTGTCATTTGCAAATTAAGACACACAACGAGAACAGACTCTGAGCCCAACAAACAGACAACTGTATAAAAAGATAATTTGCAAGTTTAAAAAAAATGTACGAAAACTATATATATAAAAAAAAAAATGTTTACGGACTTAAATACAATACAAAATGAAGGATCGAGATTCGTCGTTGGATACTTAGGGTCGGCTGAAGAAAACCACCGATGGCGATGTACATGTTGCCCACGATAAGGATTTAGTTAGGACACCATCATTATCACAAAAGGATTTTACTGCCTAATGATGAATTTCTTCTTTATATCTTGGAAATAATGTGAGGAAGAACCATGATAATATAAATCATTATCAATAATAACTCAATAATAATAAAAGTGTGCCCGCCATTGACATATTACATATATGTTGGGTATTGTCGGGGAAAAAAGGGACAGAAACCCTTGCAAACAAAATGGAGGTAGATTTATTGGAGCAAATAGTCTCTGACTGCCACCACTCTGTGTGAACGAGCCCCTGCAGCGAAAGGTCCACCACTATGGGAGCACCCCAGGAGTGGAACGGAACGGAACACTACAGAACCCTCTAGAACTGTTCTACTACGCAGTCTGACTGGGCCTCTGGAACATCCAGTTCCTGTACCGTCCTTCTTATCAAGGAAACACATACAATAATCAACATCTAAGCAAGTTTTAAATACAAAAGAATGAGAGATTAGAGAAAGAAGGGAAAAAACCCCCCAGAACAGTAGACAAAGGGTTTTTACTTTTCGTTTGTTTGTGCTGAATATACTTGCGTCTTTACATTATTTGAGCAGCAAAAAAAAGACAGAACAAATAACGTTTAGCCCCATGTCACACTTGCCTCTTCTCATCTTCTCTCTCTTTGTTATACCGACATAATGGAAAATACATTTTCTACATGGGCTTTCACACTGTCACACTGGGTAGGGGGCATTAGTCAGCGTTTTGACTTGGGCTGAAGAAGGGCGGGGACTCGCTCTGACCGACCGAGTCTCAGATAACTAATAATTATTGTGCTCGTTCAATGCATAGAAATGACTTGCATGAAGGCATGTTTTGATCAGGAATCATGCATGACATAATCATAGTCCACAAGACACGAATTCTCTGACCACTACAATGGCTTGACCATACGTTTGAGGCCGTCCACTGGAAAAATGTATATGAGAAATATAACTGGAAAATGATTTATATATATATATATATATATATATATATATACATCCATATATACAATATTGAAGGAATAAAGTGGTATGACCTACCCTTTACTATAATGTTGCTTTTCAACTGCCAGACCAATCTTTTTATGAAGCCCGTTGGGATTTTAACAGGGGATGTAGTGAGGCACTCAGAGGCAAAGCTTTATTCAGGCACATTTATGAAAAATAGAAACTCGAAGGGTTTTCTGCTGCTCTGTTTGTGCTGAGAGGGATAGGGAAAGTTGCTGCTGAGTTGTACCAAGAGTATATCTTCAGGATGAGGATGCACAGATTTAGAAACAAAAAACCTTTCAGACCATTCTAAGGAAACCAAATCTGGGGCATAGCAACATACCTTGATTTACCTTTTGACATCCAACGGTTACCAGTCTTAGCTGTGTTTACTACGGCTACTCCCCTTACCTGTGGTCTCCAACCAACTCCGTCTTGTTGTTGTTGCTGTGGCAGTACGAACAGGCAATGTTTGATGCCATATCCTGTATAGCCATATCCTTTACAGATTTGTGTGTAGCGAGCTCAAGTGTCCGTTGACATGTTTAACTCCTCCAATGCTTTGTCTATCTGTGGACAGAGAAGAGAGAGTGTCATCTGTAGGGGGAGATGTAACCGATTTTGAAACAGCTGTTTGAAATGTACTAAAGATATAGCGATGCTTCCATAGATTCGTTCTTCTTTTCCTATCTGTTTCGTCCACTTCTGTCCTCTGTCACTCAGTTTAGTTCCCTAATAGAATATTGTTCACTGTGACCCAGTGGTACATCGATGGCCTTTTCCAGACACTTTGAGTTGCCAGCTCTGAAGTAAATAGATGTACCTTCTCTGAATCCGATGTCTTTCTTGCAGTGCAATCATTCTCAGAAGAAAGCTCAAATTTTCGAGCAGTGAGAATGTATGTGGCGTAGCCTTCTATAAAGCAGCACAGATGCATACTGTAGAAGTAACATAGAGGACAGATAGAGGATACATAGAGCAGATGCAGCAAGACATGCTCAGTCACTCCTGGCATGATGCGCTGTAGGACTAAAAGACGGTCGGCCATGGAAGGTTTGTAAGAGAATAAAAACGGATCTGATTTGATAGGCTTAATTAGGGAGGTGGAGGATGGTATAACAATGGACCAATGGAGAGACTCGACAGATCCTCTCCCGGACCCTCCACAGTTTCTAGACTGACTGCCATGAATGAAAATGATCAGAGAAAGTCAAGACGGCGAGCCAGAGCAGCAGGGAGAATAGTGATTTTGTCTTCTTAGGAGTGAGTGCTGAAAGTCCCATGTTTGTCAGTGTATCATTGCGCTTTGTGGGACCGCTTCAACACTGTTTGTAGTGTATGGATGTTGGACCCAGGCTTGCATCACCATGTCATATGCTAGCAGGCTGTTATTTTATTGGTCACCTGCTGTATGTTTGATAAATGAAAAATCTGCCTGGGGGTAAGCTCAAAGTGGCGTGAACCGTCCAACCGTAGTTTCTCGCAGATAGTCTGTGAGACTTCTATCAGATAGGCCTTGTATGATCAACTCGTATCAACTCATGGTAAGTTGATTCATGGTTCACAGTAGAATCGTGCCTTTAAGAACACGTGAGGCGTTTTCAAAGGCAGTTTGAAGCTACTACGACTCAGATGAAACGAGATGAGAGCGCGAGCGCTAGGCCAGGCCAGGCCAGCGTAGGCCCGGACCAACGATAACGAGTCAGATCTCCGTGAGTGACAGGCAGGTTAGACAAGATGAGACATAATATGAACACTTCCTCTTTAAGGTGTATGCTGTTTTTTTTTTTACACAGGCGTGATGGTCGGTCCTCTATACAAACAAACAAACAAACAAACGGATGCCTGGTCGAACAACGACCCGGTATCTACAGACACACCACTAAAGCCATTGTGGTGTGTTGATTGAACACTGCCTGTACCCGTACCTGATATCCCCATATGTCCTGTCTATTATAATACTATCTAGAGGACTGTTTACAATATGAAGATATGTCTCCAGATATAACGTCCGTCTGTTTGGCTGCTGCACACTTAAAACCAAATACATTCCCGATGGATCGTTCACTGACGATACAACCATAAGAGCAAACAATGCCGTCCAATTTTGACCCGTGTTCATTTTGGATGTGATGTTTTAGATGAGTGATGCATTGATCATTGAACTTGCTTCGAGAGAGAGAAGAAAAAAAATGAACAAAAACAAGAAATATATGTACAGTGCAGGCTATGGTGGCACAATCACTGAAAAGGAAGGAACTTTTTGAGAGAAACTATAAATAATGTACTATATTCTTTTATTTTATCGGCATGCTTTGTTGTGTTTTTTTGTAAATACGGAGTTTTAAAAAGTTACCACTAATAATGTCAAATGAAACAATAACAGTATAGAACGGCTTCCAGCTATGCCCTTTGTCACATTTGTTACTTTTTGGATTTTTTGAGACACTTTTCACTTTGTTGACGGAAATTGAATGAAATATAGATATTATATAATACAAAAATATATATACATGTATACATATATATGTCTATATGTATATACATATTACAAAAGAACACTGTTTGTTTGTCACATTTGATTTATGTGCAACATGTTCAGTGGCTGTCTAAAACTGGTTGGTTTCCAGCACCCTACTGTATGTGTTGGGGAATAGCTCATACAATGTCACTGGAGCTGCTGCCATGGATTGTAGCCTGATATGATTAGAGGTTTATGCTACCAGCACATTTCTCCTGCAAACGTTTCATACTTTTTCACCTTCACTTAACAAACACAAACACAGAATACACACACACACACACACACACACACACACACACACACACACACACACACACACACACACACACACACACACACACACACACACACACACACACACACACACACACACACACACACACACACACGCGGACACACACACATCCAAATAGACACACAACTATTCACTCACCAACCTAACTAATCAGTAATTTGTCCCAACAAGATGAAGTAGGTTGGATGTGACTGCCTCTTGCAGTGAAGATGGAGTATGTCTATCCCAACCGAGGCGTAGTAGATCTATCTGTAGATACGTCCAACGCTCTAGTATCTATCTATCTACACATAAGGTCTAGCAGGCCAATCTATCGTTACATGTCAATGTAAATGTATCTATCCCACACCTACAGCCACAAAGCCTAATAGGAGTAACTACCCACACATAAATACAGCCGCACAACATCAGTACTGTTACAGTTCAACACTTCAATGTCTGATCGTTTGTGCTTCAATCGTCTCCTGCTTTTACTTTGGATGGTTTGTTTCTAATCACATTGGCATGTGCCTTTTTCTGCTTTTTTCTGTGATTTTTGGGAAGATGATAATACCACACTTAAATGTTCAAAACTGTGTAAAGAGGGAACAGGTGAGGGTGGGGTGGTCGTTGAGTTGAAACGTATGGAGCACAACATATATCGGGGACTCGAGGCTACAGCACGACACCGTCTGTCCGTACCATACGGCGCAAGGAGTCAGAAATTATACTGCCGAGGATCAGATCATCCTAACAACTATTACAGGCGAGAAAACAAACTAACACTTCTTCTCTTCTAAGATAGGCTTCAACAATGTGATGTTACCTAACAAAACAGCTCAAACTCAAAATGTTATGTTTCTTGTGCTTATGTGTGTCACCCACTTCTATCGCTTGTGAAAAAGCAGCTTGCCTTCTATATTTCTGTTCTTTCCATCTGAAATTTATTTTTGTATCAATATTGAATTAATTAAATTACGGGACTCTGTTTTCTTTTTTTCTTTCTTTTTTTTTGGCATGGATTTATTACAGGCTTTTTTCTTTTTTTGCTGAAAAATAATTAAAAAGTGCTTTTCAAACTGTTGTTTATCATTTGAACACCGTGATATAAAACAGGATATATACAGTATGATGGTAGTGATGCACAACCACTTGGACTCTTAGTAAGAACTTATGAAAGATTGTCTTCATTTGAGCACGAACCTTTTTATTACCAATAAAGCAGCCTTCCAGTTACAAACTGTATTGTCCGTGGGTTATTTTTAACTATAGATCAAGATTCAGAATATCAGTATTCTACAGTACAGAAGACAATATTGTGATTTATTAAAGCAATTGGTTGAGATTTCAAAATATTTCCACATGCAGTGCCTTCGGAAAGTATTCAGACCCCTTGACTTTTTCCACATTTTGTTACGTTACAGCCTTATACCAAAATTGATTACATTGTTTTATTGCCTCATCAATATACACACAATACCCCATAATGAGACAGCAAAAACAGGGTTTTAGATTTTTTTGCTAATTTATATATAACATTTAAAAAAACTGAAGTATAACATTTACATAAGTATTCAGACCCTTTACTCAGTACTTTGTTGAAGCATCTATGGCAGTGACTACAGCTTCAAGTCTTCTTGGGTATGACGCTACACACTTGGCACAGCTGTATTTGGGGAGTTTTTCCCATTCTTCTCTGCAGATCCTCTCAAACTCTGTCAGGTTGGATGGGGAGCATTGCTGCACAGCTATTTTCAGGTCTCTCCAGAGATGTTTGATTGGGTTCAAGTCTGGGCTCTGGCTGGGCCACTCCAGGACATTCAGAGACTTGTCCCGAAGCCTCTCCTACGTTGTCTTGGCTGTGTGCTTAGGGTCGTTGTCCTGTTGGAAGGTGAACCTTTCACCCAGTCTTAGGTGCTGAGCACTCTGGAGCAGGTTTTCATCAAGGATCTCTCTGTAGTTTGCTCCATTCATCTTTGCCTCGATCCTGACTAGTCTCCCTGCCTCTGAAAAACATCCCCACAGCATGATGCTGACACCACCATGCTTCACCACAAGGATGGTGCCAGGATTCCTCGAGATGTGACGTTTGGTATTCAGGCAAAATAGTTCAATTTTGCTTTCATCAGACCAGAGAATCTTGTTTTTCATGGTCTGAGAGTCTTTAGGTGCCTTTTGGCAAACTCCAAGTGGGCTGTCATGTGCCTTTTACTGAGGAGTTGCTTCCGTCTGGCCACTCTACCATAAAGGCCTGATTGATAGAGTGCTGTAGAGATGGTTGTCCTACTGCAAGGTTCTCCCATCTCCACAGTGGAATTTGAGAGCTCTGTCAGAGTGACCATTGGGTTCTTTGTCACCTGCCTGACCAAGGCCCTTCTCCCCCAATTGCTCAGTTTGGCCAGGCTGCCAGCTCTAGGAAGAGTCATGGTGGTTCCAAAGTTCTTCCATTTAAGAATGATGGAGGCCACTGTGTTTTTGGGGACCCTCAATGCTGCAGAAATTTGTTGGTACCCTTCTCCAGATCTGTGCCTCGACACAATCCTGTCTCTGAGCTCTATGGACAATTCCTTCGACCTCATGGCTTTGCTTTTTCTCTGACAGGATGATCAATGGAAACAGGAAGTACCTGAGCTCAATTTCGAGTCTCATAGCAAAGTGTATGAATACTTCTGTACATTTAAAAAAAACTTATTTCATCCATTTTAGAATAACATTTGGAAAAAGTCAAGGGGTCTGAATACTTTCCAAAGGCACTGTAACTACAGTATAGACTTATACAATATTGTGATTCTTCACTCATTTTAGTGACAGTAGGCAACACTTTTGATGCAAATTCGAATATGGAAGTCTTTTATAGTTCTTTTTTTACTGACTCTTAGTCATCATTTACCATGTGTTGTTACTAGCCTAGCACTTAGAATCCCTTGCCCTGCACTCTTTCGCCATTCTGTGTGTATTAGCTCGTTTTGTTTGGTTCCTACAGTACTGTGGATGTCATTAGTGCATCACAACACACTCCAGGAAATAGAGTCAAGTGTGATATGGCATAGCAGCTAACAGTCCTTCCTGGCCATTGAAAGCCATCCTTTGAAATGTAAGGGCTGTATTGAATTTGTTTAAAGCCCCATGTTAATGACATCCACCCCACAGCCATAAGACAGACCAAAGACCATTATGTTGGTGAGTCCATCTGTATAGCAACACGGCTGCTCCTCTTTGTGGTTCATTGTAAAGAACCAGAGAGTAGATAGCCCAATGGTCCAGTATCACTATCACCCCCCTCCCCTAACCTTAAGACCCTGTTTGCGTCCCAAATGGCACCCTATTCCCTTTATAGTGCACTACTTTTGATCAGGCGTCCCAAATGACACCCTATTCCATTTATGGTGCAGCAATATTGACCAAATGGCTCCCATTTGGGATGCAGCATATGTGTGAATTTCTGTCATCGCCTGTAATAAGAGCAGGAAGAGGGGAAATACATTTAGGAGGAGATGGAGTTGTATGTATCTGATGTGGTAGAGTTGTATTGCTGACGTCCACACAGACAGTGTATGGTACTGACTCTCTTTATGTGTATATTGCACTGTACACGTTCACATTTCCTTCCTCTCCTTTCTCTCTCCTTCTCCCTGTCCCATCCCTCCCTCTTTCTCTCCTTCTCATCGCTCCGTCTTCTTGTCCCCTCCCTCCCTCTCCCTTTTTTCACTGTCACAAAATGTTCAAACCTGCCTGGTTCTCTCTTCTAGTCACATGGTCTCCCCTGCTCTGCTCAGCTCTCTCCCAGCGTTTCTCTCTCTTCTTCTTCCCCCGCTCCTCCTCCTCCTCTCTCTCTCGTTTGGTCTCACAGTTTTTTTCTACATTAAATGTTTTTCTCTATCTTATCCATTCATCTAGACAATTATGCGCGTCGGACCCAGTCCTTTTTTCTATTGACCGTCTCTTCTCTTCCTTTGCCTCTCCCTCGCTCTGCCGGGGATGGCAGTGTGAGTGCAGTGAGGTGGAGAGAGAGAGGGAAGGGGAGGGGGAGGGAGTGGTGGAGTGGAGCACTGCAGTGCAGATAAATTAATGCAGCAGAGCAGGCTGACTCAGCAGCCCACTCCCAGTATGCCCCCCCCACCCCCCCCCCCACACACACACATGGCCCAGTCACTGGGAGACAACAACCAGAGCACTGGGACATCACCATGGCACTGGGATATGCTGTGCTAGCTTACTAGCCTCCCTGCCTCCACCTTGCTCACGCAACACACGCCATAAACACATATCACATTCATAGAGCTTAATAACCATTATAACGGCCAGCCCTTTACCTCTCTTCATCTCAGGACAGACATGTACTGAGGGTGTAGTCAGGGATGTTATTTAATGTTTTTATTTTGTGGAGGCGGTGTGATGGGATGTGAGCTGGTAGGTAGGTGTTCAGCGAGTGCTCTGCTAGCTAGCTACAGTACAGTTAGCGCTGGTCCAGGGCGTTAGTGCAGCTTGCTAACGCTGAGCCTTCCTGAAGGACCAGAGCTACAGAACAAAGTCCTCTTGTCCCATGTGTTGGTGGGAGGGGAAGTTTGCTTGTAGGCATAGGCTGAGCCCCGGAATGGTCATGTGTTTAGTGTGAGCAGGCAGGCTTACAGTCCGACCTACTTCATAGACAGCCACACCTACCGCTCTCTCTCCTGTCTCTTTCTCTGTTTCTCACTTTCCCACTCACTCTCTCTCTCTCTCTCTCTCTCTCTTTCTCTCTCCCTCTCGCTCTCTCTCCACACCCCTCCCCTCTCACTGGGGTGTATTTGGTCATGTAGCTGCAGTACTTAGCATGTGATTCCTCTCTTTATGACACGAATTGGGGGCCATTATTCTGGTTAACAATTTACGTCTATAATAATCAACCATTATTGTTTATTTGTATAGCTTTGTTATGATCTTTCAATTCCTGTATCACACAGGAATAGCATGTGTATAATATATGACAGGTGTATTGTGCTAGCTATTAACCATTTGAGACGTTTAACACAGAATTTAATCAATATGGAATTAGCCTTTTTCAATACACTCAGGTGGTGAAAGCCAAAATCAGCAGTGAGAACAGTATGTGTGACTTCTCTCAGCATTTTCTAGCAACTCCTGTTCCTCTCTGCCTTCTCATCTACCCCTCTCTCTTTTCTGTCTCTCCCTGCCTTCTCATCTACCCCTCTATCCCTGCCTTCTCATCTACCCATCTCTCTCCCCGCCTTCTCATCTACCCCTCTCTCTTTTCTGTCTCTCCCTGCCTTCTCAGCTACCCCTCTCTCCCTGCCTTCTCATCTACCCCCTCTATCTCCCTGCCTTCTCAGCTACCCCTCTCTCCCTGCCTTCTCATCTACCCCCTCTATCTCCCCGCCTTCTCGTCTACCCGTCTCTTTTCTGTCTCTCCCTGCCTTCTCATCTACCCCCTCTCTTTTCTGTCTCTCCCTGCCTTCTCATCTACCCCCTCTATCTCCCTGCCTTCTCATCTACCCGTCTCTCTTTTCTGTCTCTCCCTGCCTTCTCATCTACCCCTCTCTCTCCCTGCCTTCTCATCTACCCCTCTCTCTCCCTGCCTTCTCATCTACCCCTCTCTCTTTTCTGTCTCTCCCTGCCTCCGCTATCCTCCCCTAGTCCTACTGCCTCCTCTCTCTCCTTCTCTTTCTCCCCCCCCTCTTTCCCGGTCCTCCCTGCATCCTCTGTCTCTCTCCAGGGAGCTGTGTAGGGGAACCCGGGTAGAGGAGGGGGGTAGCCGGGAGGGGGCTCTCTCCGCGTCAGTAGGGAGCGGGCTCTCTCCATTTCAGTAGTGGCCAGCAGCCTCTCCCTCCAATGAGAGGCGGACAGACTGCGCTGTACCCCTCCCTCCCTCATGCATCTACATCCCCTCCCTCCCACCTGCTCCCTCCTTCCATCTCGCCCTCCTTCCATCAGTGCAATTATATTACCAGTAGTCATTCCTCATAGATATCTATCACATGATACAGCCAGCACACATGAGTAACATGGATGATAGCCTGCAATAATTACTGTGGTGGGAAGACACTGTTGATGTTTGCAGTGTATTTACTGTGATTGCTAAACATATGCTGTTCCTCACTCCCACGCATAGCGTTTCTAGGCTACATTCCCAAGTCAACATACATGTCTGTGGTGGGAAGCTGTGGTTCTGTTGTTGGTGACTGGTGTGTCATCTGAAGAGCAAGGGTGCCCACTACTGGTTAGGCAATGTAAGTGTACTGAAACTAGTAGGCTGGCATCATTGGCTAGTCTACCAACAGTCCCTCTCAGTGGGTCTCATTTCAGATGTATTATCTCAATTCTTCTTTCCATGATTCCTTGCGTTCATGATCTCCTTGCCCCTCATCTCCTTCTCAACCGTATTGGAGGAGAAAGTCTAATGTTCCTCCCCTTATCTCCTCCAACGCAGTTTAATAAAATAAAATAAATTGGGGGCTGTCCAATCTGTAGCACTGAACAGTTGCAGGCGTGTTCCTGTGGTCGCAGAGACTGCATTCACAGTAAATGCTGCATATGCCAGAAATTAACTTGAAATTTTAACACAGGTCTTTGGCGATATGGATTAAGTCCAGCTTGTTTTTACAAGTTAGTATCACAACTTTCCCTGACATTGTTAATGGCGACCCTGGAGCATTTAGGGTTAAATAGCATGCTCAAGGGGACAATGACAGATTTTTCACCATGTCAGTTCAGGGATTTGAACTACCGACCTATCTGTTATTGGCCCAACATTCTATCCACTAGGCTGTCGGCCTCTGAGTAAAAGCCAAAGAGAGACGATAGGAGTAATTGAGGAAAGATGAATTGCGAAATCCCCATCTCTGTCACAGCCCTGTGTCTCGAGCGTGACTATGCACTAACAAGGGCAGCGCGTGGCGCCTTCCCGGTAACCAAATAGTTGCTAGTTCGAATCCCCAAGGTGAAAATCTGTTGATGTGCCCTTGAGCAAGGCACTTAATCCTAATTGTTCCAGGGTCAATGTTGATAATGGCTGGGACAAATATAAGCACCATTAAAATATCAAACATAATATACAACCTCTAATATAGAGTGTATCTGTCTGTTGAAATGAATCAGCTTTTTTCCATAAATGCACATTTTCAGTTCACAATTTCATGCTCAAAATGAAATACTTCACAGTAAAGGTAAATGTCATTATGCAGAACACGTTTTTTGTCATCCCTTATTATCATCCAATAAAAACCCTTAAAATAATAATAGTACATGCCATTTATCCAAAGCAACTTACAGTTATGCAATTTATTTTTTACATATGGGTGGCCCCAGCGGGAATCAAACCCACAACCCTTGGCACTGCAAGCGACATCCTCTACCTACTGACATTGTATAGTGTGCTATCTCTGACCGAACTGTCCTTTGATTTTGGTTGATGTGGATTTTTACGGTCCTATTTGAAAACCAAAATGGCCACTTTTACTAAAAATACATTGTAAGCTGTTTTGATCAGAAGGTTGACATTCTGTTGCATACCAAACTGAATTTGTATGTTATCACCTGGACTTTTGTTGTAGAAAATCAAAACAGCCGCTAACCATACATGACATAGTGTAAGGGGTGCGTACTTGCGGCAGAGAAGTCAGACGCACACCAGACATCACGTGCACAAGCACTCACAATAAACAATACCGGACAAGGACATGGGAGGAACAGAGGGTTAAATACGCAACATGTAATTGAAACCAGGTGTGTGGGAAGACAAGACAAAACAAATGGAAAATGAAAGGTGGATCGGCGATGGCTAGAAGACCGGTGACGTCGACCACCGAACGTCGCCAGAACAAGCGCTGCCCACTCCCCTGGCCGGTCCTGGCAATAGGACCTCAGAAACCTGCCCACATCCTGGTTTAGTCTCTAAACCTGCCCATTACTCTCGGGTGAAACCCTGAAGTAAGGCTGATCGAGACCCCAGACGCCTTCCAGTCCCTAGACGTGAATTGGGGACCTCGATCAGACACTATATCCTCAGGCACCCCGTAGTGCCGGAAGACGTGCGTAAACAAGGCCTCTGCAGTCTGTAGGGCCGTAGGGAGACCGGGCAGGACTGCGAGAACCAATCCACAATGACCAGGACCGCGGTGTTACCCTGTGAGGGGGAGATCAGTTAGAAAATCCACCGACTGGTGCGACTAAGGCCGTTGTGTAACGGGTAAGAGGTGTAGCTTCCCTCTGGGCAAGTGCCTAGGAGCCTTACACTGGGCGCACACCGAGCAGGAGGGAACATAAACCCTCACGTCCTTAGCCAAGGTAGGCCACCAGTACCTCCCGCTCAAACAGCGCACTGTCCGACCGATCCCAGGATGACCAGAGGAGGGTGATGTGTGAGCCCAATAGATCAACCGGTCACGAACAGCAGAAAGGACGTACAGACGCCCAGCAGGACACTGGACGGGAGCGGGCTCTGCACGCAACGCCTGCTCAATGTCCGCTCCACCAGGCAGGAGGCGGGGAGTGGGATCCATGGGCCGCTCCTCTGTGTCATACAGCTGGGACCATGCGTCTGCCTTCACATTCTGGGAGCCTGGTCTGTAGGAAAGGGTAAACACAAAATGGGTGAAAAACATGGCCCACCTTGCCTGGCGAGGGTTCAATCTCCTCGCTGCCCGGATGTACTCCAGATTGCGGTGGTCAGTCCAGATGAGGAAAGGGTATTTAGCCCCCTCAAGCCAATTTCTCCACGCCTTCAAAGCCTTGATGATAGCCAAAAGCTGCCAGTCCCCCACATCATAGTTTCGCTCCGCCGGGCTGAGCTTCTTCGAGAAGAAGGCACAAGGGCTGAGCTTCAGTGGCGTACCCGAGCGCTGAGAGAGCACAGCTCCTATCCCAGCCTTGGACTCGTCCACCTCCACTATGAACGCCAAAGAGGGATCCGGATGGGCCAGCACGGGATTCAAGGTAAACAGAGCCCTCAGGTGACCAAAAGCCCTGTCCGCCTCAGCCGACCACTGCAAACGCACCGAGCCCCCCGTTCAGCAGTGAGGTAATGGGTAATGGGAGCCGCTACCTGACCAAAACCCCCAGATAAACCTCCGGTAGTAGTTGGCAAACCCTAAGAACCGCTGCACCTCCTTTACCGTGGTGGGAGTCGGCCAATTACGCACGGCTGAAACGCGGTCACTCTCCATCTTCACCCGAGGTGGAAATGCGGTACCCTAGGAAGGAGACTGACGGCTGGAAAACAGGCACTTCTCAGCCTTGACGTACAGGTCATGCTCCAACAGGCGACCAAGCACCCTGTGCACCATGGACACATGCTCGGCGCGTGTAGTGGAGTATATCAGAATGTCATCAATATACACCACTACACCCTGCCCGTGCAGGTCCCTGAAAATATCATCTACAAAGGCCTGGAAGACGGATGCCGCATTCATCAACCCGTACGGAATGACAAGTTACTCATAGTGCCCTGAGGTGGTACTGAAAGCCACCTTTCACTCGTCTCCCTCCCGGATACGCACCAGGTTGTAAGCGCTCCTGAGATCTAGTTTGGTGAAGAAGCGCACCCCCGTGCATTGACTCAATCACTGTGGCTATGATTGGTAGCGGGTAACTATACCTCACGGTGATCTGGTTCAGACCCGAGAGTCAATACACGGGCGCAGACCTCCCTCCTTCTTCTTCACAAAAAAAGAAACTCGAGGAGGCGGGTGAAGTGGATGACCGAATGTACCCCTGACGCAGGGATTTGGAGACATATGATTCCATAGCCTCCATCTCCGCCTGTGAGAGGGCATACACTTGACTCCTGGGATGTGCAGCATCTACCAGGAGATTTATTGCACAATCGCCCCGTCAATGGGGTGGTAATTGAGTCACCTTCTTTTTGGAGAAGGCGTGAGCCAAATCGGCATATTCAGGGGGAATGCGCATGGTGGAGTAGTAGCACCAACAGAAACCCCTAAAAACCTCCCCGAGCACTCTCGCAACCACCCCGTGAGAGACTCCTGTGGCCAAGAAACAGTGGGGTCATGACAAACTAACCAGGGTAGGCCAAGCACCACGGGAAACGCAGGAGAGTTAATAAGGAAGAGACTAATTCTCTCCTTGTGACCCCCATTCCCAGAGGAGCGGTGGCCCCCCTGATCAATGGTTGACTAACTAAGGCGTGAACGGGGAAAGGCACAACCACGGGAACAATGGGGATCCCTAAACTATGGGCGAACGATCTATCTATGAAATTCCCAGCCGCACCTGATTTGAGGAGCGCCTTATGCTGGGAATGCGGGGAAAACTCAGAATAAGTGACATACACAAACATATGTGCGACAGAGGGCTCTGGGTGAGAATGGTGCCGGCTCACCTGGGGTGACGCCAGAGCGCCCTGCCTGCTGCCTCGATACCCAGGGCCACAGATGGTGCACGAGCTGGAACCCCCTCCGGTCTCCCTGCGCACCGCCCCTCCCAGCTCTATGGGTATCAGAGAGGGGGTGCGGGGGGATGGAACCAACAGACCCCGATCTGACAGGTCCACCAGCTGGTTGAACGTGAGGGTAGTGTCTCTGCAGGCCATCTCCTCGCGCAGACTGCTGCGATAATGGTCAATCAGGGCCCTGTCGTTCCATCCTGCACTGGTAGCCAGAGTCCGAAACTCCAGGGCGAACTCCTGGGCGCTCCTCGTCCCCTACCTCAGATGGAATAGGCGTTCACCCGCCGCTCTAACCTCGGGCGGGTGGTCGAAAACTGCACGGAAAGCTGTGGGTGAACTCCTCAAACTGGTCCAACGCCGCATCTCCCTCTCTACACACGGCGTTGGCCCACTGCAGGGCTTTCCCGGTGAGGCACGAGACGAAGGTGGACACCCTCTCACGGCCCGAATGAGCCGGGTGGACGGTTGCCAGGTATAAGTCCAGCTGCAAGAGGAACCCCTGGCAGTTCGCAGTCGTCCAATTGTATTCCTGGGGAAGGGAGAGACGAATCCCACTGGGACCAGGAGAAGGTGGGGCGCGTAGTGGAGACCCCGGCTGTGCTGGTAGAGGCGCTGGGAGAACTCCCTGTCTCTCCCAGTGGTCCATTATCTGGACAACGCGGTCCATGGTGGTGCCAAGATGGTGGAGCATTGCTGCGTGCTCCCGGACGCACTCCTCCACCCCTATACCTGGGGTATACCTCCTGCTGACTCCATAAGTTTGGTCCGGTATTCTGTAAGGGGTCTCGCGGCAGAGAAGTCAGACGCAGGAGAGAAAAAACTGTGTTTCCAACGGCGCAGTTTAATAATAAAAACCACCGGAAAACAGAACAATCAATAAATAGGTACACAACCCGACGCACACCAGACATCACGTGCACAAGCACTTACAATACCGGACAAGGACATGGGGGGAACAGAGGGTTAAATACACAACATGGAATTGACACCAGGTGTGTGGGAAGACCAGACAAAACCAATGGAAAATGAAAGGTGGATCGGCGATGGCTAGAAGACCGGTGACGTCGACCAACGAATGTCGCCAGAATAAGGAGAGTGACCGACTTCAGAGGAAGTCGTGACACATAGCCTGTAATACAGTTGAGAAATAACGTCCAGGTTTCTATGTAATTTACCACAGCATAAACCAATGACAGGACACTGCCTTTTCTTTTTTTGGTGGTAGAGTTCTGTTTGATGTTGCTGTATATGGTAATAAGGAGCTAGGAAATGTCCTTGTGGTACTTCTGGTGATGTCTGGGTCATCTAGGTTAAGGAGGGGAAGGTCCTCACATTTGTTTCAATAACAATGTAATAACCAACAATTCTAACAACAACAAAAATGTTGATATTTTCTAACAATTTTGACAAACAAGTATTTCAGCATTTGGATTGATGATAAAGCTGTCCTTTAAAGGTTCAATGCAGTCATTTTTATCTCAATATCAAATCATTTCTGGGTAACAATTAAATAACTTACTGTGATTGTTTTCAGTTAAAATGGTCAAAAAGAAACTAAATAGCTTCTTAGCAAAGAGCAATTTCTCAAGCAAGAATGTTGCTAGGACTCTCTTGGAATGGTCTGAGTGGGAAGTGGAAAATGAAAACTAGCTGTTATTGGCAAAGAGGTTTGGAACTCTTAAGCAACGTTTTCATTTTGAAGTCAACCCAGGTTGCGCTGGCCTTGGTGGGCTAGCTCAAATTGCATTTCCACTGCATCCATAAATTATAAACGATGTCATGTTGCTAGGTAGCCAAAATGTGACTGCAGCTGGCTTCGCTAATGTTGTAAGCTAGCTAGCTAGCTAGCAAGATGTTGAATAATTTAATGTAACCAACGTTACCCCATACTCCTGCCAGTGCCAGCCAGACTCATAGCTATGTACAGTGTTTAGCTTGCTGACATTAGCTAGCTAAACGGTTAGCGTCATTGGTAGCATTACAGGCTAGCTAGCTTAATTCTTACCTTAATTCCTACCTTGCTTGCCATGGCATTGGCTAGCTAACCAAGCAAACCAGATGATAGGTTAGCTAGATTTAAACACGACCTGGCCAGCTAAAATTACTGCTACCTCACATTAGCTAGCTAGCTTGTTCAACTCTGATTTGATAGCTAACGTCAGGTGGCTAGCAATTGAGGGCTAACTGTTCTCATGACATTAGCTAGGTAGCTAAACGGTTCGCGTCATTGTTAGCAAAACAGGCTAGCTAGCTTAAGTCCTGCCTTGCTTGCCATGGAATTAGCTATTAGCTAGCTAACCAAGCAAACCAGGTGACAGGTTTGATATGAGGTAGCTAGCTAGATAACTAGCTTTCAACACGATGTGGCCAGCTAAAATGACTGCTAACTCATATTAGCTAGCTAGCTTGTTCAACTCTGATTTGATAGCTAACGTCAGGTGGCTAGCATTTGAGGGCTGACTGTTCTCATAAAAGTTTCTTTGAACTCAAGACTGGCGGGTTTAGAGGTTTTGTGGGTCTCCTCTGAGTTGGGGAAGACTGCATTTAGTTACTTGGCCCCTACAGTAGCTCCTGGAATGACCTCCTGCTCACTTTTAACTTAATTGTCTCGTCTCAAAAGCTCAGTTTGAAGAACCTGACTAAATGAGGACTGATATGGAGGACTGATTTTGACTGATATAATTTATATCTATTGCTCCCTTTTGAAGTTAACCGTAATTTATTTTGTAGTATTGTATTGATATGATTAATAGTTGTTCACAGGGCACCATCGGAAATTAGACCCTCCTCTCAATGGGTTTCCCTGATTAAACAAAGGTTAAATAAAACATTTAATACTCACACAAATCAAGAGCTTGAAAGGTTATATCTGCATTTATGTACAAATTGAGTTATTAACATAGTATTGTTCTGTACAATGTTCTCTACCAATAAAAATTTCAGATGTAGCCACTATTGTCTCACAAGGAAGGGATGGGTTTGTTTTGTAAGTTGTTGCTCATATTTGGCAATGTAACTAAACAGACCATATTCATTATTGTAAAGATCTGTTCGATAGCTGTAATTTGAAATGTAACATTCAACTGTATTATCAATTATCTCAGAATCATATTTTTGCATAGAGATCCTTGTAATTCTAAGGTCACAAATGTTCATATATATTGTAACAAAATTCATTTTAACCCTGGAATGAACATTGTTCTGTTCACACGGGTATTTTCAAAGCGGAGCAAGACTTTTATTCTAATTTAAAGCAGGGTAAAAATATGAAAACATTGGTGTTGACCATGACACTGTTTAATATGATTCAATTACTTTGATACCTCCTCTCCTGTGTTGGGAAAACTCAGGTTGTTCAAGTTGAATCTGTCGCCTCTGTACACCGGTAGATATCGATACAACACACATTTAACAGTTTTCCTATGGCTGTAGAAGCCTCACCTTTGTCTTACCCTTCCCGGTGACTCTTCATTTTAAAGGGTCATTATTACAGTGTAATTACATGTGTAATTACACTAACAAGTATAATAGTTAATTGTAGTTCCATAATTTCATAGTTTCACTGTAATAACAACATGTGCCTGGTGGTAATTGCAGTCTGTAATTACAGAGGTGTAACAACAAATTCTTGTTACCATGTGTGTTACAAAAAAAATCACCAATTTAGTGTTTATTTTCTTCTCAACAAATAACTGTCACAAAGTGGTAATCTGTTGTGGACAGATGTGCTGGGTGTCCAAGATTACAAAGGTTGGAGGCTCAATAGGCTCTAATTACCTACCCGAGAATGTGGACTCTTCAAAATCTCCATTCACTATAGTTGCTAGTACCAAAAGTGTACCACCTGGGTGAAGTTGAGTGTACAGAAACAGAGCAGAAATAGGTCAACCTCACTGACTTGGGTCTACCATACACTCTGAAAAGAAAAGGTTCCTGGAGTATCCTTAGTGGGTTCTTCAAATTGAAACTGTGAGGGAACCCCAATAAGTTAATCAAATAACCCTTTAAAATGGTTCTTTAAAGAACCCCTTTTAATGGATCCTCGTATAAACTTTTGGGGTAAATATTTGAACTACCCCCCTCCCCTATTATTTTTCGCATAACAATAACAACAATAACACACTATTTCAGTTCTCAGTGTTTATTACGATTTTAGTGTAAAGCAGCCCCAAGTCCAATGGGTATATCCTCTGGCCTGCAAAATCATTTTGGCATGGATAAGGAGAACAGAGGATATACCTTATCCAGTGATGTTAATGTGTTGATGTTCTCCGTATCCATGCCTAAATGATTTTGCAGTGCATGGTGAATCGAACAGGTTTCCTGATCACCAGGTGTAGGAAGGGAGAAGTCTGTGAATCCCAAAAACAGTAATTACAGATGATTAACAAAACATTCACACAACAGAATTCATACCATGGTTTTGATACTGGTTTCCATACACATACACATACCTTGTCCATAATGTAGAGGCATATGGTAAAACCATTGAAGAGGTAAAGGAGGAGGATGGTAAATGGGATCTGCATAACATACAGGTAGTCTAGTGGTTAGAGCGTTGCGCCGGTAACCGCAAAGAATCTGGATTGAATCCAGGAGCTGACAAGATAAAAATAAAAGTTAACCCACTTTTGCCCGGTGCCGAAGATGTTGATGTTGATTATGGCAGCCCCCCACACCTTGTACAACTGACTAGGTATCCCCAATAGCAATTGACATACCTTTGTATGCCTCCTTGTCTGTATACCTGCAGACACAAAAGTGAGCAGTTCAGTCATCTGCACACAATACAGCTAGCCTTCAACATATTCTTATAGCCTACAAATTCTTACCTCTTTGTTGATTGATATCCATTGAATTGTATCCATTTTCTGTTGCACAAATATGAAAAGATAGATGGTATCATCATAAAACAATATCTATTTAGATCATAGACAAACCTTACCTTAAATTGAGGAGATCTTTACATTTTTTACATCTTTACATTTTTTCAGCTAAGTGCCTGCACCTGCTGTCCTTTCAAATCCAAATGTTTCAGTTGGGCAGTTAGGTTCCTGCAGGAACCCCCACCAACTAAGCAGGTTCCTCGATGAACCCCACCTCCTATGGGGTTCTTGGAAGAACCTTTTGGGGGCCATTTTCAGTGCCAAGAACCCTAAGGTTCTTCTAAGAACTTTGAGGGACTTAGAAGAACTCTTGTTGAACCCCTAGTTTTTTTTTTTGAGCGCATGGGGGTCATACCGGATTATAATAATAAAATAACATTTAATGAATGTGTACATTACCCATTATGACAACCTAAACCTCCTTACCATCCAAGTGAGAGGATAAACCCATAATGCAGTGCTTAATTTGAGCCGGATCCTGCCGGAACAAGATCCGGCACCTCTCCGTTTTGGACTACTTTGTTCCGGAACCTATATGTCTGGATCCGGTAACTTTCATGGCATAAACATTTATTTTGCAAAGTACATTTTTTAATAAAAACGATCAAAGTTCATTCGAGTTGCCTCTTGCTTAATTCTCCTCTTCCCACAAAAAACATAATGTGAAAAAGTAGATTTTATGGTTTATGGTTTGGGCAACATTGTAACTGACTGTATGTGAGACCAAGGGTGGCTGTGTGAGGAGCGTGTCTGTATCGCTCACATAACTTTAATGAGATTCAGTTCCTATGTTCTCTATCCCTCTCGGCTCTGATAGACATGAGCCTGCTACTCATCTGTCCAATGTGTCTAAAAAAAATGTAATTGAAGGTTAAAGTAATTGACCCATTGTCAAATACACCATTAAATGATTTAACAATTTAAAGTATTTTTAATGCAAACCATTTGTGTACCCATTTTTGCCATTGGGCCTGGGCAATCAGACTCCAGGGCCGTTTATTGCAGAGTTGTGCCATTGAGGTGGTGGGTTTTCAATTGGCTAACACTTATCACGTGGTTTGTGCAGGCTGAAACATGGTGCAATGGGATGCTAATGGAAGCTTTAACAATTGTTACAGGCATGGTAACAAGGATTCGTTGTTACACCCCTGTATTTACAGACTGCAATGACAACATGTTATTACAGTGTAACTATGAATTATTACAATTAGTAATAGAGACTCGTTACAGTGTAATTACATATGTAATAAGGACCCCTTAAAATGAAGTGACTTGGCTCGGGTTCTGCTTGTCTCAGGGGTGTCAAAGTGTATAAGGTCAGTCACATCATCAATGGCCTGCCTGCTTTACAATACCCTGATCCTGACTGGAATGTCTGTGGCGTGTTACTAGACAAAATGTCAGTGCCATTACCTCTCTCGTTTGGTGCTGGCCAGCCACTGTACAAATTCTTTAGCCTTGATCTTATCCAGGGAGTGGGTGTAGTCATTGGTGAACGTTCCGTCGGAATGCCTTTTGAAGCTGTTGATGCCATTCTGTCCTCTCTCCAGCTCATATGTACGGCACCTTGGAGAGACAAGGAATGATGAGGGGCCACAATTGATTCTCCTTATGATTTCCATGTTAATAACTACTTGAATAGAGTTAATTTTGTAGATTTTGAAACGGAATACTTTTACAATGAGGATATTTCAATATTGGAATTTCAATTTACACCTTGGACTGACTGGATAAACCTTGAAGAATGTATTATTCAATCATTTCAACTTCATGGCTCAACAAAGATAACTAACTACCGGTAGATAAGCATTGAGAGTAGCCTAAAGTGTTACCTTGACTGGCTGGCTAAGGCCTTGTCCTCCAGCACCATTTCATCAGTACCATGATAGAACAACAGGAGCAGGAGACACCACACTGCACCACACATAGCTGAGTCTGGGTCTGGTCAGGTCAGGTCCCCACACTGGAGAAACAGGGAGACAAGCATGAGTAAAGCTCATGTACCTTGCCTGAGTCCTGAAGACTTGTGTTGGCTCCCCAAGCTAATGCGTGTAGGATTTATCTCAGCGGGCTAACACAGTGGTCTTGTGGCTCGCAGACGACCCAAATTCAAACCCAGTTGGTCAAACAAACATGCGGTCAATGGAAGAGTTTTAAAACGGACCTTTAGAATGTGCAGCAGCAGAGTTTTGACGCTGGTCCTTGGAAGTCTTCCTCCAGCCTTACGTTGCTTGTGGCATGCAAGAGGAACCGCTGGGAGCTGAAGTCTATTGTAGCCAACGATCTACCTAAAACAATATCTGAGAGAGAGGGGTACACTACACACACTACTGTAGATCGAAGACACTTTGAGTAAGAGGGATTCTTCTCACAAACCACTGGAGAGCTGTCATCATCCCTGTCACTTTATAAGGATACCTTTCTGTGACAGCTAGGTCACCTCCTCCCATACTGGCGGGTCCACAAGGGGGTCTTAACACTCTCTGAACACTCTCTCTCTCTTTCTCTCGCATTCTCTCTCATTATGATGGCCCACATGGTGCGAAGACTCTCCCTCTCTCTCTGTCTCTCTATGTCTGTCTCTTCCTATCCCCCCCTCTCAATATGGTGGAAGTGATTAAGTTATTAGAACCTGTTTGAGGTGACCTCTCCATACAGGTCCAGGGTTCAGAGTCTTCCGTCAATCACGACTTATGACTGTCTCTCATACAGCAGGTGTGAACAGGGCAGGAAGTGTCTGATGGCTGACATACATAGAGAAGGATAGAGGACACACTTGCCACAAAGCCTGTTTTAAAAAGGGCATGAGGACTTTGTTCAACGTCAACTGTGTGGGACTTGCTATGGGTTAAGGAAGGATCAAATAATCCCATCCAGTTCAGCAGGAGGTGTCAGCCAACTAATTATACTCCTGACCAAGCATTCCATTACTGTAGGTGGCAGTAAATCACCAACCTTGGCTATTATACCTGTCCAGATTATACACACTCCTGGACAGTAGTTGTATTCAGTGTGTCTACTAACTACTGATAACCCCCCTAGAGTTGATTGGCACACCGGTGTGTCAATACATTTAAGTAGCATAATACAAAAATCCCTGTCAACATCCATCAGTTCAAGCTGGAGAAATCTTTTTTTTTTTATGCATTGGGTGCATCCCAAACCACCGCATCCACTGATGTCAGACCATGAGACATCTTCTCCAAAAAACGTGTGTAGCGTCCCAACAGTGTGTTCCCACCGTGCAAAGGGGAGATTCTCACGAAAATTATGGTGTTCTTGCTCTATGACCCCTACAAGTGTCATGGGACTCATCTGAAGATAACCAGTACAAAACAAATTCTAATGGAAGTAGTTCGGAAGTTTACATTCACCTTAGCCAAATAGATTTAAACTCAGTTTTTCACAATTCCTGACATTTAATCTTAGTAAAAATTCCCTGTCTTAAGTCAGCTAGGATCACCACTTTATTTAAAAAATGTGAAATGTCAAAATAATAGAGAGGATGATTTATTTCAGCTTTTGTTTCTTTCATCACATTCCCAGTGGTTCAGAAGTTAACATACAATCAATTAGTATTTGGTAGCATTGCCTAAAAATTGTTTAACTTGGGTCAAACGTTTCGGGTAGCCTCCCAACAAGTTTCCCACAGTTGGGTGAATTTTAGCCCATTCCTCCTGACAGAGCTGGTGAAACCGGGTCAGGTTTGTAGGCCTCCTTGCTCGCACACGCCTTTTCAGTTCTGCCCACAAATTTTCTATAGGATTGAGGTGAGGGCTTTGTGATGGCCACTCCAATACCTTGACAATGTTGTCCTTAAGCCATTTTGCCACAACTTTGAAAGTATGTTTGGGGTCATTGTCCATTTGGAAGACCCATTTGCGACCAAGCTTTAACTTCCTGACTGATGTCTTGAGATGTTGCTTCAATATATCCACATAATTTTCCTTCTCATGAAGCCATCTATTTTGTGAAGTGCACCAGTCCCTCCTGCAGCAAAGCACCCCCACAACATGATGCTGTCACCTTCATGCTTCACGTTGGGATGGTGTTCTTCGGCTTGCAACATAACGATGGACATTATGGCCAAATAGTTATATTTTTGTTTCATCAGACCAGAGGACTTTTCTCCAAAAATTGCGATCTTTGTCCCCATGTGCAGTTGTAAAACGTAGTCTGGCTTTTTTATGGCTTTTTTTGAGCAGTGGCTTCTTTCTTTGCTGAGCGGCCTTTCAGGTTATGATATAGATATTTTTGTACCCTTTCCTCCAGCATTTTCACAAGGTCCTTTGCTGTTGTTCTGGGATTGATTTGCACTTTTCCACCAAAGTATGTTCATCTCTAGGAGACAGAACGCATCTCCTTCCTGAGCGGTATGACGGATGCGTGGTCCCATGGTGTTTATACTTGCATACTTTTGTGAACGTGGTACCTTCAGGCATTTGGAAAGGATGAACCTGACTTGTGGAGGTCTAGAATTGTTTTTCTGAGGTCTTAGCTGATTTCTTTAGATTTTCCCATGACGTCAAGCAAAGAGGCACTGAGTTTGAAGGTAGGCCTTGAAATACATCCACAGGTACACCTCCAAATGATGCCAATTAGCCTATCAGAAGCTTCTAAAGCCATGATGCCATTTTTTATTTATTTTACAAGTTGTTTAAATGCACAGTCAACTTGGTGTATGTAAACTTCTGACCCACTGGAATTGTGATACAGTGAATTACAAGTGAAATGATCTGTCTGTAAACAATTGTTGTAAAAATTACTTGTGTCATGCACAAAGGAGATGTCCTAACCGACTTGCCAAAACTATTGAAAAATGAGTTTTAATGACTCCAACCTAAGAGGATGTAAACATCCGACTTCAACTGTATATATTTTTCCTGAGCATTCTTATATCTCCTAGATATAGGAGAAACACTTAAAAACCTTGTTTCTTGTGATTTTCATTTATGAATGTTATTCAATGAGTTTCTCTGGGCTAAAGTAGTAAAGACAAAATTCTATATTTTATGAAGAAGAAAAAATTATATCTAAAGGTGTCCTAAAATTATACATCAAATATCTAAATGGTCCATCGTACCACCATATTGAAACAATCCCACATGTCATCCTAGACCCCCCAACTGCTTAGACTTTTAAGAAATAAACTCATAGAAGAGATAGCCAGCCCACAATTACGTTACCTATGCTGTCACAGAAGCCATTATGGAAAAGATGGGAAGTGTTCTTTCTTTGCATTTCAATGCTGACATATTCCATCAGTGTCAGGGAGTGTGAAGGAGCATGGGCCTCATTAATCAAAGGTGCGTGCGCACAAAAAAAGACTAAACCTTGAGTGCGCCAGTTTCCCCGCAAAGGTAGGTATTTATCCCTTCCGAAATTGACGGGAAAGTGTATTTATCTCCATGCAAATCTCGCAAATCTAAGGAGATAGCTTAGCAGCAGGCCGTTATTTATTTGACTTTTATTAATGCAGGCCTAAATCCTAATCATATTGCAGCGCATGTCTCTCCTTTTCTGACTGGTTTATTCCCGCCGCACAACAAATATTAGGGTACCAATTATATCCATCGTTCATTCAATAGCCAATCATGATCGAAAGTAAATAGACCATTTTATTTATTTATCTATTTTAAATATTTGACGGTACGGGTAGGCAACAGTAGACTTATTTCTGTGAGATAGGAATGTGACGTCATAGCCTATTCAATCTCTGAGCCTATACTAAGGCAGTAAATGTATTGATAAACAAAATGCCGCACAACAATTTGTCTTTTGTATAGAAGTGTGGGCCGTAGGCAATATTTACTTTTAAATTGTAGTATGGCTCTGATGTATCAATGAAAACATTAGGGTCAATCCTAATGATTTGTTGGTCACGCAAATCCTAGAATCTCAATTTCTGCCAGAAATGAGTCAGAAATGGAACCTTGTTAAATAAGGCACCCCGGAGAGCACCCAACACTGCGGTTTAGAATGATCCTAGTTTAAACATTTAAATGTAATTTCAGTTTCTCTTGGCAGACATTAACATTTAATAAAAGTCCAATTGAATAGATGGCCAGCATTCACCTCCAGCATGTGCGCCTTAGACTATGTACTAGCCTACAACTCACTTGAATAAATTGCTAAAAACTCCAATTACAGTTTACATGTACATTTATCTTTGCTAGGGGCATTACATGTGGCAGTATTCTTCAAACATTATTTTGCACAGGTGATGTTCAACAGTTGTTGGCTCAGTAGTTAGAATTCCTTTGAAATAATCCATAGCATACTAATAGAGAAGCCAGAGATGTGTGGCCACCCTGTGGTCTGTCAGCTGCTTTGGGACAATCTTTTATGTCTGTCATTCATTAGACTCCTCTCTGTGACCCCAGGATTGGGCCTGTGATGATGTCAGAGGTCAAGGGTTAGGGGTTGTATGAGGTCAGGCCTGGTCCCTGTCACATACCGCAGGACTGCAGAAGGCCACACACTCCTCAGCTGTAATTGGGATATGAGTCAAGCCAGATGGCTGTGGTTCACCCACCTCTCTCACGGTGTGTGTGCTGTATAGCCTACAGCATGAGAAATACTACAAACAGACAAAGACTCCAGGTTCCTATTTATTAGGCACCAAATGGAAGAAAACAGGAGAGACTACTTGGACTTAATCAATAAGATTTCTGTTGCATGCCGTAATGAACACGACCTCATCCTCCCCTTCTTCCTCCTCCCTTCCTCTCCCACTGTTTGGAGCCCCTTGCGCCTGGGTCTCATCCACTCCAGCACCAGCAGCTGAGACTATACTGATTTTGTTTGTGAGTTTGTGAGTGTGTTGAACATCATTATAGTGCAACCATGCTTGCTTTCCTCTGCTCT
Organism: Oncorhynchus keta; assembly: GCF_023373465.1. Lineage (NCBI taxonomy): Eukaryota > Metazoa > Chordata > Actinopteri > Salmoniformes > Salmonidae > Oncorhynchus > Oncorhynchus keta. The sequence continues at coordinate 43,925,369 of NC_068447.1, read as the reverse complement.
ACTCCCTGTGCATGTAGTTATAAGTATTCACCAACAGATGGCAGTATTACTCTCCGAGGCTTATACTGTACCTCTACAGGCTCCAATGTTATGGTCTGAATGTACTTACAGTGCCTTCAGAAACTATTCACACCCCTTGACTTTTTCCCATAATGTTTGTGTTACAGCCTGGATTTTAAATGGATTAAATTGAGATTTTGTGTCACTAGCCTACACACAATACTCCATAATGTAAAAGTGGAATTATATTTTTAGATATTTTTACAAATTAATCTAAATATAAAGCTGAAATGTCTGGAGTCAATAAGTTTTCAACTCCATTGTAGTAATAATGTGCTTAACAAGTCACGTAATAAGTTGCATGGACTCACTCGGTATGCAATAAAAGTGTTTACCATGTTTTTTGAATGACTACCTCATCTTTGTACCCCATACTTACAATTTATATGTAAGGTCCCTCAATCGAGCAGTGAATTTCAAACACAGATTCAATCACAGAGACCAGGGAGGTTTCCAATGCATCGGAAAGAAGGGCACCTATTGGTAGATGGGTAAAAAGGTCAAAAGCAGACATTGAATATCACATTGAGCATGGTGAAGTTATTAATTACACTGGATGGTGTATCAATGCACCCTGTCACTACAAAGATACAGGTGCCCTTCCAAACTCAGTTCCGGAGAAGAAGGAAACCGCTCAGGGATTTTACCATGAGGCCAACGGTGACTTTAAAACAGTTATAGAGTTTAATGGCTGTGATAAGAGAGAAATAAGGATGGATCAACAACATTGTAGTTACTCCACAATACTAGCCTAAACACCAGAGTGAAAAGAAGGAAGCCTGTACAGAATACAAATATTCTAAAATATGCATCCTGTTTGCGATAAGGCACTAACGTAAAACTGCAAAAAATGTGGCAAAGAAAGTCACTTTATGTCCTGAATACAAAGTGTTATGTTTGGGGCAAATCCAACACAACACATCACTGAATACCACTCTTCGTATTTTCAAGCATGGTGGTGGCTGCATCATATTATGGGTATGCTTGTCATCAGCAAGGACGAGGGAGTTTTCTTTTAGATAAAAAGACATGGCATAGAGGTAAGCACAGGCAAAATCCAAGAGGAAACCTGGTTCAGTCTGCTTTCCAACAGACACTGGGAGACATATTCCCCTTTCAGCCAGTGCTTGACTTAGGCAGGAGCTCACTAGAGCTGAGAAACTGGCAAATCAAAATTTCTACTGCTTGAGCTCCTGTTATTAGCGCAAAAGTATTGCTTGAATTAATTTTTTTAATTTTTTAAAGAATAATGCCCAAATATTGTACAATCCAGGTGTGCAAAGCTCCTAAAGACTTACCCAGAAAGACTTCACACCTGTAACCACTGCCAAAGTTTATTCTAACATATATTGACTCGGGTGTGAATGCTTACTATATGTAAATTTGATATTTCTGTATTTTATTTTCAATAAATTTGCCAAAATGTCTAAAAACATGTTGTCACTTTGTAATCATGGGGTATTGTGTAGATGGGTGAGAACAAACATATTTAACCCTTTAACTGGCACAGCAAGAAATAAATATCAGAACAAAAATCCCAGAAAGATGTATTTAGCCTTAATATAGGCAATACATATTTTTTATTTGAATGACTTAATATTTGATAGCTAACTCATTGCAAATAACTCAACCAGCTGGTTAAGTTGCCCAATTAGGATAAACTAATGTTGTATTGGAATTTGCATAGACTTTATGAATCATAAAAAATATATATATTAATTAACATTGTCTGTTTCAGTTACTTAATAGAGGACAGACCTAGTTAAATGAGGACTGATATCAAATAGGAATAAAATATGATACATTTGTGTCAAAGTATTTATAGTCAGCCTCCCGAGTGGCGCAGCCGTCTAAGGCTCTGCATCGCAGTGCTCGAGATGTCACTACAGACCCGGGGTTGATCCCTGGCTGTACCACAATTGGCCATGATCGGGAGTCCCATAGGGCGGTGCACAATTGGCCAAGCGTCGCCCAGGTTAGGGGAGGGTTTGGCCGGGGGAGCTTTACTTGACTCATCATACTCTAGCGACTCCTTGTGGTGGGCGGACAGGGTGCTTGCAGGCTGACCTCAGTTGGCTGGCTTCCGGGTTAAGCGGGCATGTCTTAAGAAGTGCCGTTTGGCAGGTCAAACCGGAGGACGCATGACCTGACCTTCGCCTCTCGAGCCCGTTGGGGAGTGACAGTGATGAGATCGTAATTGGGGTGAAAAAAAATAATATTGAAATATATGTAAATGAATGTGTTAACTGTTAATATGCTCACAATAACTCTAAAATGACATAAATAATATTGTGAAACATATTGAAGATAACAGGCAGACGGTAAATACTGATATGAAAATGAAAATATTTGTCTATTTGCACAGACTATAAAATCCCATAATATATTTTCCCATTGTCCATAATAGCTAGCTTTGACTAAATTGCATTCCTTTAATGGGCAACTCAACTGCCTAGTAGAGAATATTTTTCAAGAGTTCTTAAAATGATAAAACAACATTTGAATAATTTCATAATTCCAAAAGGATGTTTTAGAGATGAACAACATTTTACAGGCTTGTAATTCCCCATTTTCTACACAATTAGGTTTGAAAATGTGTGATTAATGAGGTTTGGTTTTTCTTCACTTCCTGGTTTTCAACCATATTTGAATGTGTGTTAAACAAAAATGCAGGAGTCCGATAATGAATGATATGATAAATAATTGTAATAAATTGCAATGGTTGAGATGATAAAATATGCCAAACAAAATTCATGTTTGATTTCATTTAAAATGAAATTAAACAGGCAGTTCAACCACCCGGTTGAGCTGCCTGTGAAGGTTCATCCATTTTGAATTCAGGCTGTAACACAACAAAATGTGGAACAAGTCAAGAGGTATGAATACTTTCTGAAGACACTGTTGGCCTTCTCTGGTCGAGGTAAAAGTTGGGTTAGTAGCTGATCTCTTAAATAGTGGCCTTATTTTCATAAATATTACTACAATTTGTCTGTAAATAAACAAAACAACAATAGTACTGTTCCAAAATATGATATCAACTGACTTTTACTTCCTGTCAAAAGATTCCATCAGAGTCTACCAAGAGCAGCCTCCGCCATGGTTGTCATTCAGGTTTCAGTCTTTCAGTTCAGTGGTCCTTCTGTAGCTCAGTTGGTAGAGCATGGCGCTTGTAACGCCAGGGTAGTGGGTTCACTTTCCCGGGACCACCCATACGTAGAATGTATGCACACATGACTGTAAGTCGCTTTGGATAAAAGCGTCCGCTAAATGGCATATATATATATAACAGTCTGACGACAAACACACCCCCAACCAACATGCCAATACAAATAGGATAACTTACGTTGAGGCAGCAGGTAGCCTGGTGGTTAGAGCGTTGGGCCAGGAACCGAAAGGTTGGATCCAATCCCTGAGCTAACAAGGTCAAAAAATATATGAATCTGTCGTTCTGAACGAGGCACTAACTTGCCTAGTTAAATAAATGTTACAAGGGCATTACAAGTTCTGGTTATATTTTCTGGGTGAAATAGGATGAAAATATTGCTGCTGATCTATCAAGGACAAGATGGCTATAAAATATGAGAATATGACATTTGTTTGAGGCAATCCTATTAATTAAATTTTGAATTCAATAGTATTTTGAAATAGACTCTCCTATGGTTCAGCCCCATTCTTTCTGTCAGATAGTTGATGTGCATGGTAGTAGGGGTAGGGTAAAGCATTGGCTAGGGTAGAGCATTGGCTAGGGTAGAGCATTGGCTAGGGTAGAGCATTGGCTAGGGTAGAGCATTGATGCTTGCAGGGATTTCTTTCTCCTCCCCGCTACCAGTTAGTCTGTAATCATTTTGGGTGCTCCTAGGTAAATGCCCTTCACTGCTGTTATTGCTGGACTGGTCTGGGCTGCACATCTGGAACCAATACAGCTGTGCAGGGTAGTAGGAGTAGGGTAGAGTATCTCATGGGGTGGGGGGCTCTGGGTTTGTGGGCCAGCCAGAGCGGGGCACAGGGTAAGTGGGGGCTACAATAGGTGGGGGCCGGGGTAGAGTGAGGGCCAGAGAGTGGGGGCTGTCAGTGTGGATGCTACAATGCGGGCCATAGGGGTGGTGAGGGCCATGATAGTGGTGGAGGCTATAGTGTGGGCTCAAGGGGGGTAGGATGGTGGGGGCAAGGATTGTGGAGGCTACGGTGGGACTTGTAGGGAAAGGGGTAGTGTGGGGGCTGTAGGGGTTGGGCTGGCTGCTGCTTTGGCCCTGGGGGTCCCTGCATCCCTGACTTCAAAATAGACTTGATTGCTAGCAGCTGGCAGCTCTAACTCACCCCGTGTCAGGTCTCTCCTCTGATGTCAACCTTGTCAGTATCAAGGCTGTTGTGCTGCATGGCCTGGACAATGGAGTGGCAAGAAGAAGCGCTGAGCTGGAGAAACGTACTGAGGGAGAAAGGGGGGGGCTGGACAATGGAGAGGCAGGAGGCAAGGTGGAGAGAGAGAAACAGAGAGAGAGAGAGATAGAGAGAAAGAGAGCGATAGGGAAAGGTTGGAGAGAGAGAAGGGGGAGGGGGGCAGACTTCACATTGTGTCCATGTGCAATGTGATTTAAGTTTTTGTAAGCTTGTTGTGAGGCCTTATTGTGACTCTCCTCTCCCCCTTGTCCTCCCTTCTTCTCCTTCTCCCCCCTTCCCCTCCCCTCCCTTCTCCACTCCTCTCCTCCCTTCTCCTCTCCTCTCTTCTCCTCTCCTCTGTCAGTATTATGAGTAAATATGATGGTGGATCATTAGCATCTTTTATTATCTCATTATAAACTCTATTCGCCTAATTACTTCCAATTAACAACACTGACAGGAAGATGATTGACTTCCTGCTTCTTGTTGGCAGAGAACCAATCAGAAGACAACAACAACACTTCATTAGCAGAGTATGGGAGTATAGCTATTTAAGAGTATCTTTGCAAATTAGCTAGTAGTTATCACTATAACGCTTTGCACCAAGGTATAGAGTATTTGAAATTATTTAATAAAAGTTTAGAATTAGTTTAGCAACTGTACAGTTGAAGTCGGAAGTTTTACATACCACGCCACAATTTGTTTTGTTAACAAATTATAGTTTTGGCAAGTCGGTTAGGGCATCTACTTTGTACGTGACACAATACATTTTTCCAACAATTGTTTACAGACAGAGTATTTAAATTATAATTCACTGTATCACAATTCCAGTGGGTCAGAAGTTTACATACACTAAGTTGACTGTACCTTTAAACAGCTTGGAAAATTCCAGAAATGATGTCATGGCTTTAGAAGCTTCTGATAGGCTAATTGACATAATTTGAGTCAATTGGAGGTGTACCTGTGGATGTATTTCAAGGCCTACCTTCAGTGCATCTTTGCTTGACATAATGGGAAAATGAAAAGAAATCAGCCAATACCTCAAAATATTTTTTTTGTAGACCTCCACAAGTCTGGTTCATCCTTGGGAGCAATTTCCAAACGCCTGAAGGTACCACCTTCATCTGTACAAACAATAGTACCCAAGTATAAACACCATGGGACTATGCAGCCGTCATACCGCTCAGGAAGGAGACGCGTTCGTTCTGTCTCCTAGAGATGAACGTACTTTGTTGCGAAAAGTGCAAATCGATCCCAGAACAACAGCAAAGGACCTTGTGAAGATGCTGGAGGAAACAGGTACAAAAGTGTCTATATCCACAGTAAAATGAGTCCTATATCGACATAACCTGAAAGGCCGCTCAGCAAGGAAGAAGCCACTGCTCCAAAAAAAAGCCAGACTATGGTTTGCAACTGCACATGGGGACAAAGAAAGAGAAATGGAGAAATGTCCTCTGGTCTGATTTAACAAAAATTGAACTGTTTGGTCATAATGTTTGGAGGAAAATAATGTTTGGTCATTATGTTTGGAGGAAAATAATGTTTGGTCATTATGTTTGGAGGAAAAAGGGGGAGGCTTGCAAGCCAAAGAACACCATCCCAACCATGAAGCACGGGGTGGCAGCATCATGTTGTGGGGGTGCTTTGCTGCAGAAGGGACTGGTGCACTTCACAAAATAGATGGAATCATGAGGGAGGAAAATTATGTGGAAATAAATGAAGCAACATCTTAAGACATCAGTCAGGAAGTTAAAGCTTGGTCGCAAATGGGTCTTCCAAATGGACAATGACCCCAAGCATACTTTCAAAGTTGTGACAAAATGGCTTAAGGACAACAAAGTCAAGGTGTTGGAGTGGCCATCACAAAGCCCTGACCTCAAACCTATAGAAGATTTGTGGGCAAAACTGAAAAAGCGTGTGCAAGCAAGGATGCCTACAAACCTGACTCAGTTACACCAGCTCTGTCAGGAGGAATGGGCCAAAATTCACCCAATTTATTGTGGGATGCTTGTGGAAGGCTACTCGAAACATTTGACCCAAGTTAAACCATTGACTTCAATGCTACCAAATACTAATTGAGTGTATGTAAACTTCTGACCAACTGGGAATGTGATGAAAGAAATAAAAGCTGGAAGAAATAATTATCTCCATTATTATTCTGACATTTCACATTCTTAAAATAAAGTGGTGATCCTAAATGACCTAAGAGGGAATTTTTACTTGGATTAAATGTCAGGAATTGTGAAAAACTGAGTTCAAATCTACTTGGCTAAGGTGTATGTACTCCTCAGACTTCAACTGTATATTAACACCGTCACCGTGGCCAGATTGCAGGGACAACAGACAGTGTTTCTGGGCGTTGTCTGTTGTGCCCATCAGACCTCCACCAACACAACAGATCTCCTCTGATCCTCGAACATATCCTATTATACATCACCAGACATAGGCCTGTTGCCTCCATGGACTAATAGTAATAAGTGGATAAAGGGTAGATTAGTAAGTGATGTCTTATGCATTCTTGGTATGCTTTGGTATTCCTTGATCGGATGAAGAAAACCACATGTTAAAGCAAGGATCAACTAGGCCTATAGGCTCTATGGTACAATTAGATAAAGGGGTAGATTAGCTTGAGCTGGTTTCTACATTCTTGGTATTCTTTGGTGTTTGTTAGTACTCCTTTCTGATGTATTCACTCCAGTCTTCTACAGGAAAAGGAACACTGTCGGTCGCTGCCTCGCTCTCCACCCAAGGTGCTATTGCTGCCTTGCTCGCTGGGGTGGCAGGGTAGCGTAGTGGTTAGAGCGTTGGACTAGTAACCGGGAAGGTTGCAAGTTCAAACCCCCGAGCTGACAAGGTACAAATCTGTCGTTCTGCCCCTGAACAGGCAGTTAACCCATTGTTCCTAGGCCTTCATTGAAAATAAGAATTTGTTCTTAACTGACTTGCCTGGTTAAATAAAGGTAAAAAAATAAAATAAAATGAAAAACAAGGTGCCATTGCTGCCTCGCTCTCCAACCAAGGTGCTATTGTTGCTTCACTCTCCAACCAAGGTGCCATTGCTGCCTCGCTCTCCAACCAAGGTGCTATTGTTGCTTCACTCTCCAACCCAGGTGACATTGCTGCCTCGCTCTCCAACCAAGGTGCCATTGTTGCTTCACTCTCCAACCAAGGTGCCATTGCTGCCTCGCTCTCCAACCAAGGTGCTATTGTTGCTTCACTCTCCAACCCAGGTGCTATTGCTGCCTCGCTCTCCAACCAAGGTGCCATTGTTGCTTCACTCTCCAACCCAGGTGACATTGCTGCCTCGCTCTCCAACCAAGGTGCCATTGTTGCTTCACTCTCCAACCAAGGTGCCATTGCTGCCTCGTTCTCCAACCAAGGTGCTATTGTTGCTTCACTCTCCAACCCAGGTGCCGTTGCTGCCTCGCTCTCCAACCAAGGTGCTATTGTTGCTTCACTCTCCAACCCAGGTGCCGTTGCTGCCTCGCTCTCCAACCAGGGTGCTATTGTTGCTTCACTCTCCAACCAAGGTGCCGTTGCTGCCTCGCTCTCCAACCAAGGTGCCATTGCTGCCTCGCTCTCCAACCAAGGTGCCATTGCTGCCTCGCTCTCCAACCCAGGTGACATTGCTGCCTCGCTCTCCAACCAAGGTGCCATTGCTGCCTCGCTCTCCAACCAAGGTGCCATTGCTGCCTCGCTCTCCAACCAAGGTGCCATTGCTGCCTCGCTCTCCAACCAAGGTGCTATTGTTGCTTCACTCTCCAACCAAGGTGCTATTGCTGCCTCGCTCGCTAACCAAAGTGGAATCAAAGTGTTATTGCTGCCTCGCTCTCCCAACCAAGGTGACATTATATAGAAGGGAACTCATGAGAAGAGAATATTCATCTACTCTTGGAGGAAAATGGGAAGTATAATAAAAAATGGTATTACAAATTATTATTATTAAAACCCACATGTTCTGTGTTTTACCTTCAGCACTCTTTCTCCCACTCCCAACCTCTCACTGCCTTTCCAAGGTTATGTTTCGGTCTGTTGTTTGTAAGTGTGTTCATGATGATAATTTTAAAAAATAATGATAAAACTCATTTTCTAACAGCTGGGGAAACAATTACCCTTGATGACGGGCTGAAGGACAGCCACTAACCACAAGGATGTGGGAACAAAACAGCTATATGTCATTATTAGACTATTATTAATCACACAGTTAACACTCTCCCCACCCCCCCCTCCCGACACACACTCACAGGCGCATGCACGCACACACCACCACCACCACCATGACCACCACCGCCGCCACACGCTACTCTACAGGGATTCACACGGACTTTATAGCTCAGTTAAGATGTTGACATTTATGCTATCCCTAGCCCTAGCCTCAACCACAACCCTAACCCTAGCTTTAACCACAACCACAAACCCTAGCCTCAACCACAACCCTAACCCTGAACCACAACCCTAAACCTAACCCTCAACCACAACTCTAACCCTCAAACACAACCCTAACCATCAACCACATCTAGTAACTGACTCATTTAAGAGTTAGCGCTTGATTCAAACTGTTCAGTGCTATAGCGGGATTGAAATTTAAAGGCAATGTTCCCAGGTTCTCACACTATAGCTCTGAACTTCAACAAAACGGATTGAATCGAGCCCTTATACTATTATTGTTACCGATTGTTCCTCTATGGAAATTCTTACCATTCAATTTGGATTGCAGGTTCTTGAGAGATGGCTACCAGTTGCTTTAATTCACTTTTTCAGAGTTAACTGTAGTTGTCACTGACCGTCCCTATGCATAATTTGTCATATATTCACATTCAGTCTGTGTTTTCTGAAAGGTGTCAAGGAAGCCCAGAAATAGCAAAGTTGAGACAGTATGGGGCACGGTGTTGTTTACATGGTATGACAGGGATGGAGGAGCTCAGTGCTCTGGTGCTGCTGCTCTGGGTCCTCTTGGGTACTGTGTAATTATTCAGCTGTCTCTGGCCTGGGTCAGCTACTGCCGCTGCTGCTGCTGGATCTTTGGCACTAAAGGAGGTGGAAAATATCCAGCAGCTCTTTGGAGAACAGTGGAGGAAACTGAGGTTTATTTGAACAATAAATCATTATTTTTTTAAGCAAACTTCCATTGACAGTTGCTGGATAGTTTTTAAAATGTTTATGCAGCTTGGTTTGAAAGCGGTATTCTTTTTTTCTCTTCTTTGCTGCCTCTGAACCCCGAGAGCACTGAGGATGACCACATTCCCAAAGCACAAGCACCAATACAAAAAACAACCACCAAGACAATATACTTTATTTGAATCTACACTTGGTTCTGTGTACATCATTCATGTGTCGGCTAATCTATTTCACCAGAGATGCCTGTGTGAGTCAGTTAAGGCTGCTGAGGGGAGGACGGCTCATAGTAATGGCTGGAACGAAGCTAACGGGAATGGCATCAAACACACGTGTTTGGTAGCATTCCACCTATTCCCCTCCAGCCATTACCATAATAACGTTCTCCCCTCAGCAGCCTGTGGCGTGAATATATAGCATGGCGGCAATATAGCCTAACTATGCTGAACAAAAATACAAAACGCAACATGCAACAATTTCAAAGATTTTACGGAGTTTCAGTTCATACGAGGAAATCAGTCAACTGGAATACATGAATTAAGCCCTAGTCTATGGATTCGCATGACTGGGAATACAGATATGCATCTGTTGGTCACAGATACCTTTTTAAAAAATGGGCCTCGCCATGGGCCTCAGGATTTAATCACGGTAAAAATGAAATTGTGTTCGTTGTCCATAGCTTATGCCTGCCAATACCACAACCCCAATACCACCATGGGGCACTCTGTTCCCAATGCTGACATCAGCAAACTGCTCGCCCACACAACGCCATGGTCTGCGGTTGTGAGGCCGGTTGGACCTCCTGCCAAATTCTCTAAAACAGCATTGGAGGCAGCTTATGGTAGAGAAATTAACTAAATAAATTCTCTGACAACAGCTCTGGTGGACATTCCTGCAGTCAGAATGCCAATTGCATGCTCCCTCAAGAGAGACACTAGAGACACTTGTGGCATTGTGTTGTGTGACAAAACTGCACATTTTAGAGTGACCTTTTATTGTCCCCAGCACAAGGTGCAGCTGTGTAATGATCATGCTGTTTAATCAGTTTCTTGATATGCCACACCTGTCAGGTAGATGGATTATCTTGGCAAAGGGGAAATGCTCACTAATAGGGATGTAAACAAATTTGCTCACAAAATCTGAGCAAAATAATATTTTTGTGCGTATGGAAAATTCTGGGGATCATTTATTTCAGCTCATAAAACATGGTACCAACACTTTTATATTTTTGTTCAGTACATAAAGCCACGTTACTGCTAGCGCGAAAAATCATTAGCATTTTGATTAATTAAATGATTTGTTAATCAATTGAAGTGACTTAACTGACCTTAACATTGGGGTCAGTCCAGGATATGGATGTAGAGTGAGGTAAGGTGAAACCATGTTGTCATTCCAGCACTCTCTGGAATTGGATTCTTTTAACAATCCAATTGGAATCTAAAATCAGAACTCCTCAACCAAAACCTTGAGGTTGATCAAAGCTGTGTTTGAGTAGCAAGACTTCTGGCACATACATCAAGCTCCCCACTGTAGACCGGGGTTCAATCCCCACATCCATTCTTCCCACCTATCTGTATCCTCTTCTCATTGTAGACCTGGCAAAATACTCACACAAAAAATCATACACTCTGATGTCATTAAAAAAAAGAATGACAGGGCCAACAGTCTAATATTGACATATTTCTGTTTAATATTGTGTTATAATCTTCTCTTAAAATACAGTCTTTTCTGAGGTAGACCATGATTACAGTTCAAGAACATTATTATCAGTTTGAAAACAGACATAAAAAAAGACATGAAATGAATACTTTCATGTACAACATGTTGCCAAATGAGGTAGAAATGGTTACAGAAGATATACAAGAAGCAAGAACAAAGTTACTGTAATATTAGATTCAAAACAGCTAACAAAAGCCTATTTTGTTGAACAAACTGTTGTATTTTTTTTGTTTCCTCATTGGCTTCAAGAAGACACAACACTGGTTAAACAAAGGTGTGTTGTCAACATGATATCAAGGACATGCGTGAGTCAAACATTGTGAGGTTATTTGACTTTCCTTTAGGAAGTACTACCTCACCCAATCATCAATGCCTCTAATGATAAGACCTATTCCCACTCATTATCTCTGATTAACACATGAAGCAGTAACATATGTAGAGTGAGGTAATGCATTAATGAAAAACAAAAACAAAAACAACTGACAGAAGAATGAACAAAATTATTGTTTTTCTGAAATCTACATGTTTGACAAACACGGACGATTTTGTGAATCTGAGCTCTGGGAAATAGCGAAAAGATTTTTAATTCATCAAATTAACCAATGATAGTATTGATATCGGCTGCCTTTCATGAACTAAACTCCCATGACTTCTGTCATAAACTACGACAATTTGCCTCAAGCCCCTGCCCCTGCCTGATATGCCTCTATCTGAAAACAAATTATAACTGCCTCTAATGATCCTTATAAATTATGTATCTTAATGTTATTACACAAAAATTATTACATATTTAAACCCATCTCTCAGAGGCTCCCTAAGGCTTATTTCTCCTGCTAAGTTTGAAGATGTATTTTCAATTTCTTAGACCTACGATGTGTCCCAAATGGCACTCTATTCCCTTTATAGTGCACTACTTTTACAAAATGTGTATCAACCCTGGGGTCAGTGTGTTTGACCCGGCTCTATGGCATGACTGAAGCCACCAGCTGTACAGGGGAGACTGGAGAGAGGCCAGGGTTGTGATATTAGGTTCCCGGACATCAATCAGAGCAATGCCACTCCAAAAGGAGGAGGGAAAGAGGGGGTAGGAGGAGGGGAGGGATGGATGGATGGAGGAGGGAGAGGGCAGAGGGGGGCCAGCCACATGGTCACTGGGGGCCAGCAGCTAGGGCTATAGGGACGACCCTACCTCTATAATAACTGCATTGGGTACAGAGAAAGAGAGATAAAGAGAAGAGAGAGAGAGAGATAGGGAGAGATAAAGAGAGACAGGAGAAGGAGAAGAAGCAGAAGACGATTACATCATCCTCCAGTGTACCTCCGGTCTGCATACCATGGTCACGGTCCAATAATCATGACCTCACCTCGATACCTGCAGCTCAACTGAATGACAACATATTTCCAGGCTGTTGTTAAACAGAGTAGTAGCGATAGCACAACCCTGTGTGTATGCTTTTCTCTGGATTGTCATGTTATATCTAGGATTGTGTTGTATTGTACATAATGCATAATACTGATTAACAATATATGGTTATTGTTAGACATGATTAGCTGCCGACTGCATATAGCTGATTCATATTTAGGTCCTTGCTCGTTTTCTATTTTCTTTCTGCTGTATATGACAATGAAATGTATGTGACAATGGTTTTACTGCTTCTTGTCTGTGTCCAGGCCTGGGAAATAAATGTGCACCTTTTATTCATAGATTTCGATAAAGAGTTGCATCTATTACAATAGAATATGTATTTAACAGTAATGCATGAATATGACATGTTAACTCACAATGCCTTGGGTTGATTTGTAAACAGTTTGTCCAGCAAAAAAGGGATATTTTCTGTGTTCTACATAACACTTCATAAAGACAAAACATTATTCCACCAAAAACATCTACATTAAAAATAAAAGGATACGATTTTTTTTGTATTTATATATTCATATATAATAATAAAAACATGGATTTTATGGGATCAAATATCCTTTGAAATACCTGAATTACATTCAATGTTACTCTTTGTATCATTTTCAAGTTTCTCCCTCGAGGCATATGCACAGACAGCTGCAGTGTGTATACAACAGAACTGTGTGAGGTCTTTTCTCCTTATGCTCGTCAGCTCCTCCTCCCCTCTTTTACTCTCTTCACTAAGACTGAAGACTACATACATTCTTTATTTCTTTTTTTGAGGTAAAGAAATTCTTCCTGAGCATTTCAAACAAGACTACATACATACATACTAAGAAAACAAGCAGATAGGTGAAAGAGACAAACAGACATCAAAGATACCTCCATCTTGCCTTGCTGTGCTTGTCTGTGTTATAGGGCTGTATTAAAGCAGCATTCTCAGGGAAAACTGCACTGAATGAGGAATGTGTGATAAACCACAGTTCAAATATACTGTATGTGTGGATGTTATACTCATGGCTTTGAATGATAGTGTTGTATATTCAACCACAACCTAGTCTCATGACCTTTATGTTCTATTTCAACGTTTTTGTAAAGTTGCATATTAACGTTTTTTTTTTGTACGTAGAGTACCATTCAGGATGGACACAGTTGATGAGCTATTGTCGTGGTTTTGTCTCCAAAACAGCTGTGAATGATGTGATACTGTAGTATAGGGGAAAGAGGGACTATTGATCCAAAGTTTCCACGATAAGACCAGATCAAATGATGATGATGCTTTTTGTTGAATTATTTCAGCACAATGACATGACTTTGGTGAGAAGCTAAAAGCTGTGTTTTAAGTTAATAACCCATAATGCTAAGAGACAATGAGGTATTGTTGATCATTTTTTTGTGGAAAAAAACCCCACTATAGTTGTTCAAATTGATTCTAAGCTGTTTTCACACACCAAATGACCAATGAAAACTAAAACACCACAGGAGTGGACTGGTTATAGATAGGGTCCTGAGAGTAGCAGTCAGACAACAGAGAGATCTCTCAAAAAATCCCTGGGTCATGTTCATTAGGAAACAAATGTTTTAAAATGTTTTGCAACGAAAATTGCTTTTATTGAACGAGTCCAGGTCGTCCTGCCCCTTTTCAATCTGTTTTGCAACGGAAGGCAAAAAGAAAAAGTGTTTCTTATTGGACAAGTCCAGGTTGTTCCTAAAGACCCTGGTGATCCATCACCTTGGACTACGTCACCGTGACAACACATCACTGACGTATGGCCTGTAGTACAAAAAAAGATGGATCTTTGGGTGGAATCCTAACTGTCTAGAGATGCACGTTGCACTCAATTCGGCTTTTGCGTGATTCATGCACTGATGTCGAGATTTGAGAGACAAGTTATGCACATAGATCTCAAGTTAGGATTTGAACCTTTGAGAAGTAATCTCCAATGATGCAGTTATCCCACCATATAGGTTCAACTACTACTGTAATACACTGCCCCATCCACAAAGGCATCATCTATCTTTTTCTTTGGGAAAAATAAAGTATATGTATATTTAATGGAAACATCAGCATGCTAACCAGAGAAACGTATGTTAAATCTGCTTCTCATCTCTCCCAAACCTTCGATCTTGACAATCTAACACCTTTGGTTGCATAATAATAAGTAATTGCAAAAAAACGAAACAGTAAAACATTCCCAAGACTTGTCATCATGTCAAAAGTGAAGACAGGGTTTACATTCACAGTCTCCTACATTATATTACATACAGTGGCTGTCTCCCTGCCTTCCTGCCTTCTCAGTGGCTGTACACCTTGCTCCACTCCATACAAGTGTCCAGTTCTTTCGGGGTGGCGTTTGACTGCGGACGCACCTTGCAGAAGGCGTTCTCAAAGTCTTTGAGGGATGGGGGCCCCGTAGCCTGTCCTGAAAGGCTGTGTAAGGGCCCCTGAGGGCCCGAGGTGGATGCTGAGGATAGGGCCTGCTGGCAGAGCTGCAGCAGCTCCCACACAGAGAACCCCTCTGACCGCTGCAGTACAGCCCCCAGCTCCCTGTCACTGAGAGAACATCCCTGGGGCACTAGCGCCTGCAGCAGCACCTGTCTCCGCATCCCCGCATCTGGCAGACCCACGTGGTAGTGCTTGGCGAAGCTCCGATGCACCGTATCCTGGAGCAGGTCTGGCCTGCCAGTGGTACACACTACGATCACCAGCCCAGGGGCTCCCCCCGCCGACCCTAACCCCATCTGGGCCTTCTCCAGGGCGGATAGCAACACCTGCCTCAGCCCCCCCTCATCCTCCAGAGCCTCCACTTCACTGAGCAGCACAACAGAAGGCTGTCTCGCCCCAGCCACCTGCAGCGTGGCCCCCAGGATCCCCTCGGCATCCACCTTGCCTTTAGAAGCTAACATGGCCCCGCTGAGCCTATAGAAGGAGGCCCCCAGCTGGGCGGCCATGGAGCGGGCCAGAGTGGTCTTCCCGCTTCCTCGGGGGCCGAACAGCAGCACGGTGGCTGGGGGTAGGATGGCAGGGCTGGGCCTTAGACAGGGCCACAACAGCTCCTCCTCCAGGGCAGCCTTGACGTGGGTCAGCCCAGCCAGCTCCCCCCATAGCAGGGCCGGGCTGCAATCCAGCACTTCCCCGTTGACTAGATCCAGAACCATGGGGTCTGGACTCTTCATGCTGGCTGTCTCCCCTGGTCCAGACCCAGGCTGGCCCTGGCCGTGGAGGGAGGGGCGTTTCTGGTTGTGAGCCTGGGAGGAGCGGTGCTGCTGCTGTTGCTGCTGGGAGTGGGAGAAGACCTGGTTTTCTGACCCCCCTCCTCCTCCGTTCTCTCCAGTCATCCCTGCTGCCGGGCTGTTTTCACCTGCTACAGCCACCATATAGGGAGGGGACACCAGGGGCTGGGAGGAGGGCTTACTGGGCTTAAATGCCAGGGGATCTGTGCTGCCTGTGGTGAATCTGATGTTTCCTTTATCCCCCATGCTGTAGGGAGAGAGAGAGTCCCCTCCTCCTCCGGACTTCATTGGGTCGTAGCCTGAATACTTCCTGTATCGAGAACCTTCCCCCTCCTCTTCCAATGACATGTCAAATGCCTTCCTCTTCGCCCCACTTCCAGACTCCTGGTAGCTGTAGCTACCCCCGACTACGGTGGGCCGGGAGGGGAGAGGAGTAGGGGCGGCCAGCCCGGAGTGTAAGTACCCTGCAGAGGGGTGGCTGTATGTGGGGGCCAGGCTGGGCTGGTGGGGGTAGCTGGTTGGCGGGTAGTTGTAAACTTGGGTGGAGGGTGAGTAGCTGGGCACCAGGGTGGGCGTGGGCTGGAGGGGGTGGTGGAGGGAGGCGGGGGGAAGTGCTGAGCCAGGCAGGGGCCCGGGGCAGTACCCAGATGAGAGGTAGGTACCGTTGTAGCTGGGGGGGTTGTAGTCACCGGAGTGAGACCCAGAGCAGGAGCTGCTACCACTATATCCAGAGTCTGAGAGGTTACTGTTGACCACTGACACACTGCTGGCACCTGGGGGCCCTGCTGATGTGGCCCCAGCCTTGGGGCCTGAAAGACCATCCAGGGACACGGGGTAGGGCCCCTCCGCACTGTGGCTCAGGGGCCAGGGCTCCAGCTCAGTTTTGAGGCCATTGAGGCCCCCGAAGGCCCCTGGCTCTGGGTAGGCCCCTACAGCGGGCCCCGGTGGACGGTTGTAGGGCGAGTCTAGAACACCAGAGTACTTCTCTGCATAGCTCTTCAGCAGATTGGAGGCGGTTAGGGCACCAATGTCGTCATTGGCCCAGGCGTAGCCGTGGGTGGAGCCTCCTCGGCCGTGGGTGCGGCCAGCGGCGTACAGCTCGGACTTGTGGGCCGGCGAGGAGGTGGTGGAGGACACATCCAGGTGCTGCTCAGGCCACTGGCTGAGAGACTGGGCATGCTCCGGGTTCCAGTGCATCTTATACAGGCCTGGAGGAGAAGAAACAGAGAGAGAGAGAGACACCAGGTTGTCAGGTGCTGTTCAGGACAGTGGTTCCAGTGCATTTTTTACAAGCCTGGAGGAGACAGAGGCAGAACTCAGGAAATATATACGAGACAAAACAGAACAATAAATGTGTTGAAACCAGTGGCGGTCGGTGCCGTTTAAGATGAAGGGAGGACAATATCATTTTTTCATGAGCATGGCCTATTAAAGCATATTGGATGACTGTCAATCATATTCCATTCACCCATTTTAATGTAGCAGAGATAGGTTTAGGCTACTACATGATACTCAAAGAATTTCCTTTACCCATCATGAGGTTGCTACAACCTCGCCTATGAAAAGTTTGTGAACAGAAGCTTCGGAATGAATATACCCCTAATCACACATGAACACAGTTCACTTTCATAGCAGCCACGATGCACTCCTTCTCGCATCTTTGGAATCTCCTCTGCTTACCTTTTCCCGTCGCTTGTGGACTTCAATGTACAACACATCAGCTGTATGTGACCAGGCGAAAAAACCTTTCCAAGCCAAACCATATCATAACAGCTACACACATTCTACATCGGTGTCACCATATTAGCTAAAGTAATGTCGTCGTCAACATATTTAATAGAACTAACACATTATTAAACCCCTTGCAATCATGCAGTAATGTTACGGTGTACAGTCAGTAAGTAGTTTAGCACTTACACCAGCGGGCCCTGGTGGCAATAAATGAGTAAAACCCAAAGCTTACCTTGACCTGGAAGAGTTCCAGTGTTTTTAAACTTTGTTGCCATTGAACATACCATACAAATAAAGGCATTTTAATTAATTATATGAAGAGTGCCTTCTTTTTGATGACCAATTTAACCCTTTTACCAAAGAGCACCTTCCGTCTACCAAAATCTGCTATTGTGTACCTTAGTAGTGTTTCCCTTACTTCTTTTGTTCCAGTGTTGTGTTGAATAGTCATAGCCAGCGAGCTAACATAGCATCCCTCTGTTTGAGCAGGGTGTTTGAGTAGGCTAGATTACCTATCTGCATTTGCTAGTTAAGTAAATATGTCTCTAACTCCCTCTTGCTTCTCCTTCCTTTTGAAAAAAATGTATTTGTTCAAAACTGTTTTCTCTCTCTTTGAGTCTTACACATTTTATGCACTGCAGCGCTAACTAGCTGTAGTTTATGCTTTCAGTACTAGATTCATTATAAGATCCTTTGATTGGGTGGACAACATGTCAGTTCATGCTGCAAGAGCTCTGATAGGTTGGAAGACATTCTCTGGAAGTTGCCATAATTACTGTGTAAGTCTATGGAAGGGGGTGAGAACCATGAGCCTCCCGGGTTTTTTATGGAAGTCAGTGTCCCCAGAGGAGGATGGAAGCTAGCTGTCCCCCGGCTACACCATGGTGCTGACCTACAGAGTGCTGGTGAGGCTACTATAGACCTTCATTGCAAACAATGTGTTTCAATCAAACAGTTGGTGACGTGAGTATATTGAGTAAAGTTTTGTCTAAAAAGGATAACTTTTTAAGTTTCACTGAGGAGGATGATCCCCCCCTTCCTCCTCGGAGGAGCCTCCACTGGTTGAAACACTATAAAAGCCTATTGTTATTGTGTGCAACCTATTATCTTCTTCTCACATATATTATTATTATTGGAAAACGTCCCTCAACCTCACTTGTCTTTTAACATTGTTTTAACACAGGCCTTTCGCCACTCCTTTAATCAACACTCTCTTTTTCCTCAGCCTGTTTTCCTCTTTGCTACTACTGTGTCCACAGTGACACATGGCCAGAACACCTCTTATCAGAGAGGCTGTTCGTGGGAATGACTTTCTCCTGTTTCTCCTGCTGGTAGTGGATTGTGTTTTAGTGTTACCCTCATGCATGGCAACAGAAGGAGCTCATATTACCCAGAGAGAGGGGGGGTGGAGAGAGGGAAATGGAGAGAGAGAGGGACTGGGGAGAATAAAGACAGAGGGAGGGAGAAAGAAAGTGAGAGAGAGATAAAGAGAGAGCGCGAGAGAGCGGGGAGAGAGAGTGAGAGAGATGGAGAGAGAGAGGTAAGGGGCCAGGAGGAATTGGATGGAGCTGTTTCCCAGGTTGTGTTAGTAGTGTGGTGGTGATAGTATTGATAAGGTTATCCTACTTCTCCCTGCACCAGCAGCACTCCCAGATGACCTATTGTTATCTCCCTGCTGCATGCTGTCACCCCCTTCCCCTCCCCCCTCCCACCCCGAACCAACCCCTTTGCGCACACCATCGCTTCAAAACAGACCACTGGCCGTTTCGACAGAGAAAGGGGGAGGTGAATGCTGGACAGTGGTTTGGAGAGAGGGGGATGAGGGATGGAGAGAAGGGGAGAATGGACACTGGACAGTGTTGTGGAGAGAGGAGAAAGGAGGGGGGGTTGGGTGGGTTTGGAATAACAGAATAGTGTGCTATTCATCTGCAGCCTCCCATGGAACATTGGGAGAGTGGAATGCCTGTTCCTGTCTGTTACTCTGTACTTTGGCTGACTAGCTGGCGCTGTTCCTCTATATGTGTGTGTGTGTGCTTTTGTTGGTGCACGTTTGTGTGTAGCACAACGCAGGGAGCCTCTGATTGATCATGCCTGTTCAATACACTGAGAAGACCAGCAGAAAAGGGAGAAGGGGAGCATATGGAAGAATGCAAAAGGGAAAAAACAACTGATGTTAGTAGGATCAGCCGCTTCATATAGACTCACACAGTCAGGCTGCTTCTTGCTGAGGCGTTAGCTTGACATTCCAGGAATAGTTTGGCATTATTGAACTGTCACGATTTGGCCTGGGGAGTGGAGGACTAGAACTATTGCCAGGCAGAACAGGCAGAGGAGAGGAGGAGTGGAGGACTTGAACTATAGCCAGGCAGAACAGGCAGAGGAGAGGAGGAGTGGAGGACTAGAACTATAGCCAGGCAGAACAGGCAGAGGAGAGGAGGAGTGGAGGACTAGAACTATTGCCAGGCAGAACAGGCAGAGGAGAGGAGGAGTGGAGGACTAGAACTATAGCCAGGCAGAACAGGCAGAGGAGAGGAGGAGTGGAGGACTAGAACTATAGCCAGGCAGAACAGGCAGAGGAGAGGAGGAGTGGAGGACTAGAACTATAGCCAGGCAGAACAGGCAGAGGAGAGGAGGAGTGGAGGACTTGAACTATAGCCATGCAGAACAGGCAGAGAAGAGGAGGAGTGGAGGACTTGAACTATTGCCAGGCAGAACAGGCAGAGGAGAGGAGGAGTGGAGGACTAGAACTATAGCCAGGCAGAACAGGCAGAGGAGAGGAGGAGCGGAGGACTTGAACTATTGCCAGGCAGAACAGGCAGAGGAGAGGAGGAGTGGAGGACTAGAACTATTGCCAGGCAGAACAGGCAGAGGAGAGGAGGAGTGGAGGACTAGAACTATTGCCAGGCAGAACAGGCAGAGGAGAGGAGGAGTGGAGGACTTGAACTATAGCCAGGCAGACAGAGTGAAGAGGAGAGGAGGGGTAAAGTAAAGGAATAAAGAACAAGAAGCTGTCATTATTACTTGCCTGGCCTCTTTTAGTCTGTGCCCCAGATGGCACCCTCCCCATTCCCTTTCTAGCACACTACTTCTGGACCCATAGGACCCATAAGAGTAGTGTACTCCGTAAGCTGCCATTTGGGATGCACCCTAAGTATTCCCTTCAGCAATAGAGAGAGGTCTAGCTGCTTGATGATCCAATAGTCATTCCTCTGTCTGTATGACTGTGAGGCTGGAGCCTGGACTCTTATTGCCATTTAAATCAAACCGCTAATATCCACCGACTGGCCGACCGGCAACTGCCAATCTCTCTCTCTGTCTCTCTCTCTCTCTCTCTCTCTCTCAAACCTCAACAACATCCACCAAACGCTGTGCCTTTCCTCACTCTTTCCTTTGCTTGTCTCACTCTGACTGTGCTGCTTTCCTCGACTACTAAACTTTGGCCTCCATCGCTTTCTCTCCTCCCAGTGGGAACCTCCAACCTCCAGCCCTCTCCATGTTTTTGTCTTCAAACGGCATCTTTTAAATCAATCATTTAAATCAAATCAACCTCAATATCCACCAAACGCGGTGGCTTTTTCACTCTGACTGTGTTGCTTTCCTCAACCTAAACGTTGACCTTTTTCTCTCTCTCTTCCCCCCTGGAAACCTCCAACCTCTCTTCAGCTTCGCCGTGTGTTTTCTTCAGATTACAGCCTCCCTATTAATTCAGTCCCATCAGATCAGAGCAGCAGAGCAGATGGCTGTTGGATTATGAAGTCCTTCATATTCAAATCCGCAGACTGCCTTAAGTTCCCAACGTCCAAACCAGTTAAAGTAATCAGTCCCCTAAGCCTGCCACACACTGCGGTCCTCCCAGAAACATTGACAACCTGTACTAGGACACCACAGTCTTTTTTAGGAAACATGCTTAAAAACATTTGGACATTCTCCACTCCACACCCAGCCAGCTGACCATATATTTCTGTGGTTTGACTTAGAAGTCGTTGTCCGGCAGATTGGAGAGAGAAACGGAGAGAGAGAGAGAGCGAGAGAGTGAGCGAGAGAGAGAGAAGAGAGAGAGAAAGAGAGAGAGAGAGAGAGAGAGAGAGAGAGAGAGAGAGAGAGAGAGAGAGAGAGAGAGAGAGAGAGAGAGTAGAGTAACTCCATGTCCAAGAGACAAAGAGAGAGAGAAACAGAGAGACAGAGCGAGAGAGAGAGAGAGAGTGTTGCTACAGAGACACTTAGCTCCATGTCCTGCAGGCCAGTCCGTTCCCATCTGCGGCAGCAGGCAGTTTGTGAGCAGCGTAAAGCCCAATAACGGAGCCAGTGTGGGACAGAGACAGATGGAAGCCCAGGGGAACTCATAAAACCTGCAGCGGACAGAGGGAGGAAGGGGAAGGTGGAGAGGAGTGGGGGAGGGGAGGGAGGGAGGGACTGGACAGCAGGCGTGTGGACCCAAAGAGGATGGAGGAGGGCGAACGTTAGGACATTAGGATGTTAGAGGACTCATTGAGAAATCCAGGGGGGTCTAACTGCTGGCCACTCCATCATCAGAGCAGCATGCCAAGAGCTATACAGATGGATCCTGTTCCAGGGAGACCTGGGGCATATGGCACAGGTTGGGTGAAAAAAAAATTGGTACAGGTTGGGTGATTTTTTTTCTTCTCATATTAGAAAAAACCTCACTCCCTCTTTTCTTAATGATGCGATCACTGGCGTAGGACAGTTTCTCTGGACCCCCAATAAGGTCGGAGTCCCCCGACATTTAAAACATAAATACATTGAATGCGTCACCCAGACAGCCACTCACAAAGTATAGACTACCGATCGCTGTCCATGGTGCTGAAATTGAGACGTCTATTGGGGGTGCCTATCTAATCGATGATAGGCATTCTATGGTGCCTGTGCATGGAGCCAATATCTTTGCTTTCGCTAATGGATAAATGTTTATTGGTAGGCCTATTTTGTCGTAATTTTCTCATGTTATGCCTAACAATTCAGAAAGCTATACACGGTGTTGCAAGGCTGCTATTAATGCAATTACTTGTTCAGTAATTAAAGCATACTAATCAGCAACCAACTGATTTTTACAAAAAGATACAACTGTCCTGTATAGTCCTATCTGAACCTGCATGACCTGAGCCGTCCTCACACTCTCTCCCAGCTGGGATAGAAAGTTGTTGTGGGCAAAACCAGTCTATTAATGTCAAATAATACAGTCAGCACCCTCAAAACATTTAGAATTCAAGACACACTTAACCAGCATTGCTACCACAGCATTCTGCAGCAATACACCATCCCATCTGGTTTGCGCTCAGTGGGGCTATCATTTGTTTTTCAACAGGACAATGACCCAACACACCTCCAGGCTGTGTGAGGGCTATTTGGCCAAGAAGGAGAGTGATGGAGTGCTGCATCAGATGACCTGGCCTCCACAATCACCCGACCTCAACCCAATTGAGATGGTTTGGGATGAGTTGGACCGCAGAATGAAGGAAAAGCAGCCAACAATTTCTCAGCATATGTGGGAACTCCTTCAAGACTGTTGGAAAAACATTCCAGGTGAAGCTGGTTAAGAGAATGCCAAGAGTGTGCAAAGCTGTCATCAAGGCAAAGGGTGGCCACTTTGAAGAATCTAAAATCTAAAATATATTTGGATTTGTTTAACACTTTTTTGTTTCCAACATGTGTTATTTCATAGTTTCGATATCTTCTCTGTTATTCTACAATGTCAAATAATATATTGGTACTGTAGAATACTACATTGATACTGTGTTTGTTTCTTAGAATTCAAGAATGTGACTGATCAAAGTGCCTCAAAGTACCTCAGGCCTTGAGAAATAAATGATTGAACTGATGAAAGTAAGGGGATATCGGTGAACAAATGCTGTGGTCAAGGCTACAACGACGCCACTGTAATGAGGGGAGCTTCCTCGGGTGTTCAAAAGGGCATATGAGAACGAGAGCCTTGTGCTTTTCGTTCTTAGGTAGTTCTTCATTCGTTTTATTTTAGGAAATGATCTCTCCGCAGAAACGACAGTTACAGGGATGGTTAAAAACAGCTTGATCGCCGTAGCAACATCGGGGAGACTGTGCAGAATGGTGAGGTGCTTTAAATACAGCAGCTCTGCAACATCTTTATTTGAGCATCTCACATTCTCCTTAATTGCAACTCAATGTTAGGAAGGTGTCCTTAATGTTTTGTACACTCCGTGTGTAATGCACAATGTCTCAGGATAGACTGTCTGGGTTGTCAATACTCTGTATAGAGAGCAGTCGAGCCCAGAAACTGGACCTACAGGCCACGGTGAAAACATGTGTACACGAAAAAGCAAGGTGACGCAGTCGCATACTGTAGCTACTATGGGCCTCTACATGAAAAAAGAGAGACGAGCACAGACATAGAGATAGGTTTTTCTAAGAAAAATAAAGAATGAAAGAGACACAGAGAGAGAATCAACAAGGAAGACATCAGGAGACAAGTTGGACATACTTGAATCTACCTTGCTTGCAGCTCATTTGCGTAGGCTATTAGCCAGACAAAACCTGCTGAGTTCAGCAATAAATAGTGGCAAAATGTATCCTCATGCCGACAACTTTTTCCCTCATTGTTTGGCTACTTGGTGTATAATTTCTTTAAAGTGTATAAATAGCTGCTGAATAGCAACTACATGTATATAGTGTATATTGCTATACTGTAGGTCAGTGATCGCCAACCTTTTCAGTCCAAAAGCAAGCCGAGATCTATCGCTCAGATTTTTTTTTAAAAGCATGACTTAAACACAAGCCTGTGCAACATTAAAAACAGTTTTGTAGCATGGAGGTTTGTACAGTAGGCTAATGGCTCATTACATTATCACTGTATATTGGCTATGCTTGAATTGCCTTACTTCAAAATTGTAGGTATATGAGCCCACTGGTAATAGATCATTTTTTGGATTACTTGTGAGGCACAGCTGAGTGAACATAGTGATCCGTTTGTTTATTTTATTGGACTAATGGCCTGCATCTGATTGTCAGTCAGTCTGTTGAGAGAGAGGGAGGGATGGAGGGAGGTAGTAGAGGTGAGGCTGGGTCTCACCAAACTCACCATCCCTCCGCTGAGAAAAGGTGAAACAGTCTTCTCTCCAGCTTAGAGCTCTTCTACCCGACCCAAGCCCGACGGGCCCCGACGTTATACATAGGGTTAGGACCGGGTTGGGCCTGTTTTTTCATCAATAACTAGGGTACTGGTAGGGCTCGGGTATCACTAATTTGATCACAAAAATGTTGAAGCTGAGTCGTGTGCTCGTGGTCTGATGATTAGTACAGTCATGTCTGATTAAGATCATAACAATGTCGGATGTGCTTCAACCTAATCAAATATAAGAGGAGAGATGATTAAAAAATATATATAATGTTCCATGAGTTAGCTAACTACTCTCTTATATCTCTTCATTACTTGAGCAGAGGGAGCCAGAGATACTTTTGAGGAGATGGGAGACTCCATCGGAGTTGTGTTAACACCCTTTGTGTACGTTGCCAATGCTATGTCAATGGGCCGTGCGGTGCATTCTGGGCGATTCTGGGACAAGTAGAGCTCTCCTTCAAGGAGGGAATGAGAGTCAGTTGGGCACTAGCTCAAAAACCCAACATTAGCATGAATTTCATCAACAAGAAGTACAACCTTAGAAATCTTCATTGAGACGTGAAATAATTGACTTGCTAATAATTAACTGTAATATTGTATAGCTTTGGAATCGTGACATTACGTACTTTGAGTGATGATTAGTTTAGCAACCGCGTGACACAGCATGGCAATGTGAACGTGATGGGTCGACATTCTGCTTGGTGGGGCATTATGCGTTCCACCATTGATTTCCCAACGGGTTCCTATCTCCTCCTTTCTCTAATATATCTGTCAGAGCAACCCAACTGAAGCCATTGGTATGGATGCACAGACTCAGTGCCGCCATTAGCAGAGCGCATGCAGAGGGAGCTGCGTGCAGGGAGAGATCAAGTGACAGAGAGGACAGAGACACCAGCAAAACACCCCCACACCATCACACCTCCTCCTCCATGCTTCACGGTGGGAACCACACATGCGGAGATCATCCGTACACCTACTCTGCATCTCACAAAGAAATGGCGGTTGGAAATTTTGACACATCCGACCAAAGGACAGATTTCCACCGGTCTAATGGCCATTGCTTGTGTTTCTTGCCCAAGCAAGTCTCATCTTCTTATCAGTGTCCTTTAGTAGTGGTGTCATTGCAGCAATTCGACCATGAAGGCCTGATTCATGCAGTCTCCTTTGAACAGTTGATGTCTGTTACTTGAACTCTGTGAAGCATTTATTTGGGCTGCAATTTCTGAGGCTGGTAACTCTAATGAACTTATCCTCTGCAGCAGAGGTAACTCTGGGTCTTCCTTTCCTGTGGTGGTCCTCATGAGAGCCAGTTTCATCATAGCACTTGATGGTTTTTGCGACTGCACTTGAAGAAACTTTCAAAGTTCTTGAAATGTTCCGCATTGACTGACCTTCATGTCTTAAAATAATGATGGACTGTCGTTTCTCTTTGCTTATTTGAGCTGTTCTTGCCATAATATGGACTTGGTCGTTTACCAAATAGGGCTATCTTCTGTATACCAACCCTACCTTGTCACAACACAACTGATTGGCTCAAATGCTTTAAGAAGGAAAGAAATTACACAAATGTACTTTTTACAAGGCACACATGTTAACCTTCTGCGACGAGCAAACCCATATCTGGGAGCGTAATCATAGCCTCAAATGAATTAGCATAACGCAGCGGACATAAATACCCCTAGAAACTTTTCCTATTCATGAAAATCGCAAATGAAGTGAAATAAATATATTCAAACACAAGCTTAGCCTTTTGTTAACAACACTGTCATCTCAGATTTTCAAAATATGCGTTACAGCCAACGCTAGACAAGCATTTGTGTAAGTTTATTATGGCATAATGCTATGCTAGGCTCTGCTGGCAGCAGGCAACATTTTCAGGAAAATAAGAAAAGCAACCAAATTAAATCATTTACCTTTGAAGAACTTCAGATGCTTTCACTCAGGATACTCCCAGTTAGATAGCAAATGTTCCTTTTTTCCAAAAATATTATTTTTGTAGGCGAAAAAGCTCCCATTTCTTCATCATGCTTGGCTGAGAAATCGACCCTAAAATGCTACAACTATAACGCCAAACTTTTTTCAAAATTTGCTCCATAATATCTACAGAAACACGGCAAACGTTGTTTAGGATCCATCCTCAAGGTGTTTTTAACAAATATATTCGATAATATATCCGAGGCAGTTGGTTTCTCATAGGAAGCGATTGGAAAAATGGCTACCTCAGTATTTTATGCAAGGTTTTCTGCGGGAGACACCATGTGACCACATGCCATATATGTTCCCTTACAGCCATTCTTCAAGGGAAATGCCTAAAAAAGACGTCACAATGCTGTAGACACCTTGGGGAAAATATGGAAAACGTAAGCTCATTCGTAGCTCATTCACAGCCATATAAGGAGTCATTGGCATGAGGCGGTTTCAAAAAATGCGGCACTTCCTGGTTGGATTTTTATCTGGGTTTCGCCTGTAACATCAGTTCTGTGGCACTCACAGACAATATCTTTGCAGTTTTGGAAACGTCAGAGTGTCTTCTTTCCAAAGCTGTCAATTATATGCATAGTCGAGCATCTTTTCGTGACAAAGTATCTTGTTTAAAACGGGAACGTTTTTCATCCCAAAATTTTTAAATAGCGCCCCCTAAATCCAACTGGTTAATTGAAGTGCATCACCTCACGAAGCTCGTTGAGAGAATGCCAAGTGTGTTCAAAGCTGTCATCAAGGCAAAGGGTGGCTACTTGGAAGAATCTCAAATATAAAATATATTTTAATTTGTTTAACACTTTTCTGGTTACTACATGATTCCATATGTGTTATTTCATAGTATTGATGTCTTCATTATTAATCTACATAGAAAACAGTAAACATAAAGTAAAACCCTTGAATGAGTAGGTGTCCAAACTTTTGACTGGTACTGTACTTAGCTTCCTAGTACATATGGACATTAAAAAGGTTTATGAATGACTTTCCGGAAGATTACTGTCAAAATATTTTTTAAATCCAAATTTAATGGCATGAATGACAGGTGCATGGACACCAGAGCTTGTGGACCCCCCTGCCTTGTGGGGGCTGTGGGGGTGTCCGGTGCGCCAGTGGAGGGAATGTGTTCTCAAAAGCTTGATAACACATGATAATAATTCGCTATGTGCACCATAGAGTTCACACGTAGTGCACATATCGATGTTGTTCATCCACAGTTGAAAACTATGGCAACGTTGCTCTCTAGTTGCTCTTTCAGATCCTGTAATTCTATCTAGTACTGTGGGATTATGTGGTTTATAAAGCCACATCTCTAGGGGAATTTTGTATTGTAGGCACAGAGACCTCTCAGTCAAATGTTCATGATCACACAGGATTATGGGTAAAAACCCACATTTAGAAAGGTCATTGGCAGTAATAAATATGATGAAACTCTCTTCGTTTCACTTGTTTTGGAAGCTTACTGAATGAAAAGATCTGCTTTACTCTGTAAATGGGAGAGTATTTAAAGACTTCTTATTGCCAACTCCGTGCTCTGTAATGTCCAGTTCAACTCTCCAGAACTGCACATCAAATATGCATTGATTGTCGACTTGTAAAGCGAATATAACATATGCACAAAGAAATTCAGGGACTTTATTCAGTATCTCTTCCACATGCACACCCGATGAGCAACTTATTTGTGTTTGCGCTTTTGTTTGCGCTTTTGCCTATGTCCACGTGTGTGAATACGCATGTGTGTCCTCTCAGCCCCTGAGAAAAAGAGAGAGTGACAGATGTTCCCTACTGACCGTTCTAGTCCTACTGTCTCAGAGTCTCTTCCGTCATTGTGAGAGCTACTCGTTCACCGAACATCCTCTCTGGCCCCTCAGCCAGCTTGTGTGTTTGTGTGTTATCGGACCATTCCGTTGGCTCTGAGACAAAGCCTAGAGGATCCTATTGTCAGCTGGCTGCCTGAGGCCTAATTATGGAAATCCTATTAATCTATGCAGCAGCAGCTAGCCCTCTGACAGCCTTTGTCCCTACCGGGGATTTATTGAGGGACCTGTGTGTGTGTGTGTGTGTGTGTGTGTGTGTGTGTGTGTGTGTGTGTGTGTGTGTGTGTGTGTGTGTGTGTGTGTGTGTGTGTGTGTGTGTGTGTGTGTGTGTGTGTGTGTGTGTTTGTGTGTGTCTTGGCTGCTGCATCCTTTTGTAGAGGAAAAGAGAGCGTGATGGTGGCAGAGCGCTCTTTAATATGACTTTGGGTAGGCCACTGAGGAGGAGAGGGTTTAGGAGCAGTGCTAGGGTAGTTTGGAAGCTTTGAAGCCATTCAGTGATATTCCTCACTTGGCTATGGCACTTGAGGAGAGAAGAGGAGAGGAGGAGGGTTTTAACTTAAGAGCTGAATAACGGTGTTTGCTAGACATTTGGTTTTGGCTTCGAATCGTTCACTCACTTGTATTCCTCAGTTTCCAATGGCACAATTGCTTTTCGGGTTGACTGAGTGAATCTGGGAGTTTAGATCCATTATGGTGGACTGGAGCTGAACTGTCAGTCAGTGTGTTGTGGTTTTCTATGAGGCAGAGGTTGAAACATGAGCCTGGCAGGCAGCCTAGTACTGGATGGGCCAAGGTCCCGGTGCTGTTTCACTGCTCCCCTGGGGGTCTCCCCCCTCTTCTCCCTCCTCAGCAGCTCCGCCTATCATCTCCCCTGGCCGCACTCATGTTTTTCCGCCCTGAGGAACAAAACTGACATGGATGCAACAAGCCTTCTGGGATGGAGTACCTATTAAAGCAGACAGATAAATGAGAAAGGATGGAGAGAAGGGGAGGGGAGAGGAGGAGACAGATTCTCCCTCTCTGGATAAATCCAATCAGCCTGTACTCAGGGAGAGCGAGCCACACAGTCCACCTCCAACCCCACCTAACCCAGCAAAACCTGTAAACTAGCTACATACTCCACCCCCTCTACCCAGGGCCGGAGAAACAAGACCCAACATAAAACGTCAGCAGCATCTATAAAAGCCATTCATTGCTGCTCCTGATCAAATGTTTGCAGACTGCATGAAGCCTCTCTCCCTACAAACTCAGTTGTGGGTTGAAGTGCTGTTCATTAAATGGACAGCATCTTTCTTTGATGTACTAGCTACTTCCTCAGTATGCCAGTAGTGGAATTCATTCCTAAACGTGCTTGTGTATGTTCTCACAAATGATGTACACGTGTATTCATGTTTACCTAACAATCTCAACGTATTATATTGGCAGCCTAAACATGATTACTCTCCTTGACAACCCTAAGCCTCAAAACACACAAACATGGTTGATCGATCCCTTCTCAGACGTGAATTGAAAACGCAGTGCGTGTTTGCAGTAATAAAGCACATTCGAGGTTAACTAAATGAAATGCCTCCACCTTCTATCATTGACCTCAAACTGTCTGTCTGTCTGTCTGTCTGTCTGTCTGTCTGTCTGTCTGTCTGTCTGTCTGTCTGTCTGTCTGTCTGTCTGTCTGTCTGTCTGTCTGTCTGTCTGTCTGTCTGTCTGTCTGTCAAGCAGAAGACACAGACATCCCCTGAGAGTGTTCACAGCTCATACAGGTTTGTAGATGGTCTGAAGGATCCGAAAAGGTTTCAGTGCTATAGCCAGTCCCCCACAGCCCAACACAGACAACTGCAGAGGGAGAAGAGTCCAGAACAGTTCATTGAGATTCTAACGCACGGAGGAAGTATGTGTGGAATTCTGTTTCAGAAACAGTCACGTTAAAAAACCTTTGAAGCCCGGTGCTCTGAGCTCAAACTGAGTGCTGGAAATATAAATCACTTGGACAGAGATGAGATGAGACGAGACGAGACGAGATGAGAGCGAGAGGGTAGAGTAGCTCCACGTCCGAGAGAAAGAGAGAGAAACAAAGAGAGAGAGAGACACACAGTGTGGGACAGAGGCTGTATTTGCACTGATAAATCACAAACGTGCGGGTGAGATAAAGCAGGTTAGCCATCCAGTCTGTTGCTCTACTGTTATGTATTCAGTCAACAACAGGTAATCAATGCCCAGCAGGATGCAGCTCCAGCATGCTATAGCCTCAGCTAATTGTTTATAGAGTGGTTATCTGCAGGGCTAGTCTCTCTACTGGAATGTTAAACAATGTTCCTCTCATTAACACTGTTCTGGTTCACCTGTATTATAAAGGACTCGTACTAATTCACATACAAGGAACAACCAAATAAGGAAGTAAACAAGAAAATAAGAATCGAGCTCTCAGAGAATTTAAGAATCTGAGACTAGTCCTAGACAAAAAAAAAATGTTGTTCGACGGAGATTCAGCTTCTTAGTCCAGGAAACCACCCTGTGAATGTGTTAATCAGACACACCCCTCAATACTCGTGGTACCTTTCATCTCCTCCCTCTCCTGTGTTTGACTTATGACGCTAATATCCAGCATGCTTATCGGGTTGAGGTGGTTCTTCCCCTGCATACTGGGGCTCTACCCTCAAAAACACCAATCTACCCACAGCCATGTTTCACCGGACGACAGTGTCACGGAGAGAGTCAGTCGGACCGCGTGAAATCACCGATCTACAAATAACTTTGCATCCCTATTAACCACTCTCTTGCTCCTCTGTAGTTTGTCAGACAGTAACAGAAAACGTTCAACCTATTGGTAAGAGCTACTCTCTCCCTCTCCCTCCCTCTCTCTCTCTCTCCTTTATTCCCCAAACATCCATCAGAGGAAGATATATATGTGTTACCATTCGAGACGAAGTGGATAACCATCATAAAAAGGAAAGTTGACATGATGAGATCAGATCTTAATGATATTGTGTGCAGCAGCAGCAGCAGCAACAGCAAATCCCATTTAAGGTCTACAGTCTTTATTATACAGCCTCATGTACTGCACTCTCAAAAAAATCGGGAACCCCTCTGAAATACTCTATATGGACAGGGAGATTGTGGGAGCGGACACACAGCGGTTTTAGATAGCCACCATGTCGATTCTCTCTGTCAGGCAACTGACAGACCAACACACCCGCTCTCTCTCTCTCTCTCTCTCTCTCTCTCTCTCTCTCTCTCTCTCTCTCTCTCTCTCTCTCTCTCTCTCTCCCACCCTCTCTCTCTCTCTCTCTCTCTCTCTCTCTCTCTCTCTCTCTCTCTCTCTCTCTCTCTCTCTCTCTCTCTCTCTCTCTCCCACCCTCTCTCTCTCTCTCTCTCTCTCTCTCTCTCTCTCTCTCTCTCTCTCTCTCTCTCTCTCTCTCTCTCTCTCTCTCTCTCTCTCCCACCCCTCTCTCTCTCTCTCTCTCTCCCACCCTCTCTCTCTCTCTCTCTCTCTCTCTCTCTCTCTCTCTCTCTCTCTCTCCCTCTCCCTCTCACCTGTCATTTTAGAAAACAACCCTTCCCATCTCCCGTGCTTGCTACCCTGCTACCCTGCCTCACACATGTCCACAAATGGTAAAGCCCACAGCCACTTCTCCCAAACCCCATTTAAGAAAAACAGGGTCCGTATACAGTGCCTTCAAAACCTCTTGACTTTTTCCACATTTTGTTGTGTTACAGCCTGATTGTAATTTAGATTTTAATAGTCACTGGCCTACACATCATTTTAAAGTGGAATGATGTTTTTCGATTTAAAAAAAATGAATGAATGAATAATGAATAGCTGAAATGTTTTGAGTTAATAAGTGTTATACCCTTTTTTTATGACAAGTTTAAATAGGTTTAGTCCAAAAAATGTGCTTAACAAGTCATATGATAAGTTGCGTGGACTCA